>NC_067144.1:71822255-72103124 GCF_903995435.1 Acomys russatus | reverse complement strand
TAAACAGGAAAAACCCTGCCTCAAAAACAAAAACAAAACAAAACAAAAACAGAAAACAAACAAACAAAACACAGAAAACAAAAAATAACCAACCAACCAACCAAACAAACAAACAAAAAAGAAGACACCTGACATCAATCTTTGACCTTCATTTGCAGTGGTTTGTGCACTCCGACACATGCTCTCATACGTGAACATATATACAATAATCTACCACACAAATAGACATTGCCCACATCATTAGTAGACTCTCAGTGCATAACACCAAGAGCCCATGCCTTTCTTCTCCTTAGACGTGATGATGATGAAGGCGCCCTGCTGCCCTCTGGCTTAGCGATCAGGCGCAGAAGGGGACCCTCTTCTACCTGGACCTTGGAGTTGTGCCTTATATAGTCCTCTTTGTCCTTGTGGGACCGACTCTCAGCCACTGCCACAGCCCAGGAATCTCACTCCCTTGTTTCTTCTCATTCATCTGAGACCATCCTTGGGAACCCCAGATTCTCAAAGGTTTTCAAGTGTTGAGATACGACCCACATTTCATAAAACTTACAATTTAAAAATAGGCAGTTGCATCTTGAGTATAGTTACGAGGTTCCCCAACTGCCCATCCCTAAATATTCCCATCGCTCCCTGTGCTGCTTCGTTTTGGCTGACTACTTGACACAACCTGGAATCACGTGTGCAGTCTTGTCAAGGGTTAGCTAGATTAGTTTGGCCTGTGCACATCTTTGGGAGATGTCTTGATTGTTAATTGAGCGTGGGAAGGCTGGAGCCTAAACGCAGAGAAGAGAGCTAGTTGGGAGCGAACACTGGGCAGCATGGGTGTCAAGTGTTTCCGCTCTGGACTGTGACTCTGAAGGTATGGATGCTGTCTACCTGGCTGCAGTGACTTGCCCCAGTGATGGACTATAACCTGGAATTGTAAACCATGTAAGCCGTTTCCTTCTTTATGTTGCTTTAAAATTATTCATTTATTTTTATTTTATGTGAATGCATATGTAGTGTGTGTGTGTGTGTGTGTGTGTGTGTGTGTGTGTCTGGTACCTACAGAGGCTAGAAGGGGGGCATTGGCTTCCTTTCAACTGGAGTTACAGACAGTTGTGAGCCACCATGTGGTGCTGAGAAACGAACCCAGGTTCTCTGCATGGGCAGCCGATGCTCGTGACAGCGGAACTGTGTGTCTCCAGCTGCTTTCTGTCAGGGTTTTTTGTTTTTTGTCTGTCATAGAGTCCGAGATGAAACTAGAGCACTCCTCACTCAAAAGGCTGGCCTTCTTTTTAGGGATCGTGACCTGCACGCACTCTACTAGGCCCTCGTGGCCGCGATGGCTAATTTGTTGTTCCCGTGGGCTTTTCTGTGCTGGAAAGCTCATAGAAGCAGCAGCCTGTACTGTGCGTCTTTGTGACAGACTCTTGCACTTGGTGTGACGTTTTCAAGTTCTCACATTTAGTCTATTTGAGCTAACGTTTGAGCGGCACAATGTTCCACTGTACGTGTGTACCCCACACTTTACTCAGCTTGTCGACTGGTGGTGTTTCCACCTCTCAGCCTTTGAGAAGATCGCTGAATACTTCTACACAAGCTCTGCGTGACCACGTGCCTTCAGTTTCTTGGGACTATAACCAGGGGTGAGGTGTTGAGGAACCACCAGGCCGTATTAAAGAGTGGCTGCCTCTGGCTCCATCACACACTCCCCTCAGTGAGGTACAGGTGTTCTGGTTTCTCCACATACTCACCAACGCTTGGTTGTTGTCCATCATCTTAACTGCAGTCATCTTGGCGGTGTGATGAGTGTCTGGTTTTGCCTTGCATTTCCGCAGTGAGCAGTGGCACTGGAAACATTTCCACGTGTGCAGAGTGCCTTCTTTAGAAAATGTGTATGAAGTTAGTTATATGTTATAAACAGGCTCTTTGCATTTTATTTTGAGTTGTAAGCATCTGGTGTATTTCTTGGGTGTTAAATCCTTTAGCACATAATCTAGACTTTCAGGTATCTTCTGTCATCCCGGGAACCTTCTTTGCCTTTTGTTGACGGTGTCCTGGGAAGCAGGAGAGATATTAACTGTGACGAAGGTCAGCTCATCTCTTTTGTCTTCAGATGCTTGTATTAGTGTCATCTTCAGGAAGACAGTGCCATCAAAGGCTACTAACGTTTCCATATAAGCATTTTATAATTTTAGCTCCTGCACTTAGAGCCTTTATCTACTTGAATATGGTGTGAGGCCAAAGTCCAACTGCATGTCATTGGTCTGGGAGGCCCCCAATAACTTAGGTAACTCTACCGACAAAAATGGATGAATGGAACTGAATCTGCTTTTTAGTAGAAGAAAAACAGCAGAGAGAAGAGACAGTCTGTGGCAGCTGAGGAGGCGCACCTCAGAGTCAGCGCGTGTGGAGAGTGTGCAGAGCCCTGGGGTTGGCTGAAATCAGGTTGGCGCTTGGGCGTGTCTGTGGAAGGCCGTGTCTGTTGGGGACTGTCTTGAGGACCTGAGCTGATATTGAGGTGGGAAGACCAGGCTACCGTGGGCAGCCGCACTCCCCGGGCAGGAGCGCTCCTACTGGATGAAGAAAATTAGCTGAGCACTAGCAGGCAGGAGAGCAAGCACACTCTTTCTCTCCGCTCCTGACTGTGGATGTGATGTGGGTGGGCATTTGAACTTCCTGCCGGGCTTCTCCTACAATGTTGTACTCCAGCTGGAAATCGCAAGCTGAAATAAACCCCTTATTCCATCAAATTGCTTTTGCCAGGTTATTTGAGTACAGCAATGGATATGACACTGGAGTAGAACCCAATGGAGAAATACTCCTGCTAAAAGGTGAGCAAAGGACTGAGTGGCATTTCTTACAAATGACCAGCAGACAGATTAAAAAAAAATGCTCATTGTCACCGTCGGGTAAATGCAAACCAAAACCACAGTGAGAGATCACGTCACACCGGTAGGATAGCCAGTGCCAATGTATGGAAGTACCAAGGATTGACAAAGTAATAGAGAACACACAACACCATTGGTGGGTGCCCACAGTACAGCCCCCCACAACACCATTGGTGGGGTGCCCACAGTACAGCCCCCCACAACACCATTGGTGGGGTGCTCATGGTACAGTCATGTTTGTAGTTGTTTGGAGTTAAAGTACCAAGACCACATTCTATCTGTATATTGTTAAACTGTCACAATATGATTAAAAAATATGATCAAGACTGCTAGCCTTTTACCTTCTGTACTGTGTAAGTTTGGTGGACACTTTCTTTTTTCTTTTTATGTTATGTTGTGCTCATGTGTGTATCCAGGTACGTGTGCATAGTATGTATATGAATATACATGTGTGCAGAGACACATGGAGGCCAGACACCCTCAACCACTTTTCACCTTATGTTTTTGTGATAAGATTTCTCACTGAATCTGGAGATCATACCTACTTGGCCAGGAATCCTGTTTCTGTCTCCTCCCCAGCTCCAGGATTACAGGTACACGTTGCTGCACCCTTCTTTCTTATGTCGGTGCTGGGACTTGAACTAAGATCCTTGCACTTGCACAGTGCATGCATGCTTGTCTGTCTGTCTGTCTTATGAAGTTAATATATAAGACAGTGGGCTTCATATGGCATCGTCATGCCTATGTGCCACTTTGCTTTGCTCTTTCTCGACCCAGGACTACTTCTTAATGTTATGGGTTTCTGCAGAACCATTTTCCTTCTTTGGCTTTGATGGGATCGAGTTGCTGTGAATTTCCCGCTTATGAGACCATGAAAACTAAGAGGTAGTGAATATAATGTTTTGTTGATGCTTTGAACATGAAGATTAGATGGAAGTTTTTTTTCCCCTGCAAATCTGAAAAAATGTCCAGTCACTTCTACAAATGGCTTAAAAGCCTCAAGATTTTAAGAATATGTATTTGCAATTACTCTTCTTTAATAATTAATTACTAATATGTTTTAATCACCGGGAACACGGTTTTGATCATTAAGAATTTACAATGTGAAGATTATTTCAAGGTCAAACTTGAACTGTTAATCATCTTAACCTAATGCGTGCAGGTCTCTGCTGAATTCAGTTTAAAAATAAAAAGTAGAGCACTCACCGGAGAGGCCGCACTTACGGGAAGCCATCTTGATTGTTCCCTGCTGTGGCTGAAGATTATCCTTGAGTCAAACTCCAAAGCTGCTACAGAGTCACCGAGAAAACCCACTCCCGCACTTCTTTCTCTAAACATTCACCTGCACAGGGGACCGCTCTCACCCCCTCTTTTTCTTCCTTGTTTTCATCTCATCTTTAATTACTGCTTTACAGTTTTGTTTTGTTTTGAGGGGCGATTGTATAAATGAGCCCCTGATATTTAGAAATCATGTATTTTATTTACTGGCGAGAGACTTCTGTGTGGTATCTGAGCACTCCACAGCGTGTCTTCATCTTGGTGAACAGGGCAGCGCAGTGGCCGGAGCATTTTAAGCCTTGACTGTGTCCTGCTCAGGACTAGCACAAGATGATGAGCCCCGTGCACCACTGCCTTTGACTCTGTGTGCCCTCGCTACTCGCTCTGTTAGAAGTTCTAGCCCATGTCCTTCCTCACAAATGACAGGACCTGGGACACACACACACACACACACACCACACACACACACCAACGCACACACACACGGGTGGAGTCGTCAGCTGAGCTCATGCTATAGAAAGGATGTAATTCGTTTATTTTGGTCTTTCTCTGTGTCTGTCCCCCAGGTGGCTGTGTGGTATGTGCTCCTGTCACATCCAGTTTATAGTAATAAAAGCCCCACAGGCAACAGTCTAAGGAGGAATAGGCTTAGATAGTCTTGCAGTGTGTCTTTCCCTAGCTGTCTTCTGGGTGGGAGAAGGAGGAGGTAGCTGTGCATGCATCTTCTTCACAGCCTGAGCCCCTGTCTTCAGCTGCCACCCCCCGCCCCCGCACCGTTGCTATGTTCCAATGTTCCACCATCCTCAGGACCATACCTGCAACTATTCATGCTTCCCAGCTTCGTATACTCTTATCTTTTTTCTTACATCTGTACCTAAAGAAAGATTTAACTTATAAACGAAGCACAGTAAGATTAACAGCAGAGAGACTCCCCCCCCTCTCTGTGTAGCCTTGGCTGTCCTGGACTTGCTTTGTAGACTGGGCTGGCCTTGAACTCACAGAGATCCGCTTGCCTCTGCCTCCCCAAGTGCTGGGATTACAGGCCACGCCCAGCTTGCAGCTGACTTTTAAGGCTTTCCATTGGACTGATCGTGCTTTGTGAACTGTCTAAGTTACAGGCACGGGTCCATTCTTGCACGGGTGTAACGGCAGCCTGTTGGGTGACTCATCAAAGCCTGCTGCAGATGGTGAAGCAGACGTGTCTGTCTTAATATTCTTACTTGAAAATGGGACAAGCACTGGCTTCCCTTGGCCTCCTGGCCTGTGTTCCTTTCTCCTTACCATGCTCCACTCAGGGCCAGGGAGGGCTTGGTCTTCCCTTCAGACATTGCAGTTTAGTCCTCTAGGCCTGCCTCTTCATGTGCTGCAGAGGGCACGCACAAGGGCTGTTTCCCCCAGGCCATTACCCAGCACAACAAAGTTTGCAGAAGCCACATTTCAATGTACAGACATGGCTATGCCCTGGACCAGCCCTCACATGTCGCCCTCATCTTCTTCCTTGCCCTTGGCCTCCAAGACCAGGCAAAGGCGAAAAGCACGGCTGTGCTCTCCAAACGTCGACCTTTACAACCTTGTAATCTTCCCCTAGACTCAGAACAGCTTCTCATCAAAACACCGTGCCTTAGTTTGGGTTTCTGTTGCTGTGACGAGGCACTATAACCATGGCAACCCTTCTAAAGGAAACATTTAACTGGGGGCTGCCTTACAGTTTAGAGGTTTAGTCTATTATCATCATTGGCGGGAAGCATGGGGGCGTGCAGGCAGACATGGTGATGGAGAAGGAGCTGAGAGGTCTACATCTGGATCTAAAGGCAGCAGGGAGAGAGAGAGAGACAGAGAGAGAGAGAGAGACAGAGACAGACAGAGACAGACAGAGACAGACAGAGACAGACAGAGACAGAGAGAGAAAGAGAGAGACAGAGAGAGAGAGAGACAGAGAGAGAGAAAGAGAGAGAGACAGAGAGAGACAGAGAGAGACAGAGAGGCAGAGAGAGACAGAGAGACAGAGAGAGAGAGACAGAGAGACGGATGGACGGACGGACGGACGGACAGACAGACAGACGGACACTGGGCCACTTAGCACATCTGGAACCTCAAAGCCTTCCCATGACACTCTTTCTCCCACAAGATCACACCTCCTAACAGTGCCACCCTTTTGAGCTTATGGGGGCCATTTTTATTCAAGCCACCACACACAGTGAATATTTGTTGAATGAATGCATGCATGAATGAATGAATGATAATGATGAACAGATCTCTACAAACAAGCACACGCAGCCACGTAAGTGTCCCGGCAGTTCTGTTCTAAAGAGAGATTCTTGCACCTCTGTATTTGGCTCTCAGACTCTTGAAGCAACGGCTCCCCCAAAGCTGGAATTCACCTAAGAATTCTTGCACAAACAAGGAAAAGGCTGAGAGAGACCTTGATCTCCAGGAAGAGGTTTTACACCAACCTGGTAACTCACTGGATCAGAGCTGAGATGGGGAGTCAGTGATGGACAGGCCTGCACTGTGGCCAGGACCGCTCAGGCATGCTTCTTGCCGTCTGTCTAAGCCTGAACTCGTCAGTGCCCCAGCGATGAGCTTGGGCATCACTAGCCCTCTTGCTGTGTTCCTCTTCCCAAAGTGGCGAGATGGACTGCATCTCTCCTCTCTTCCCCTTGTGGGATTACATCACCTGGTGTTTGTTTATTGAAGTAAGTTTTTGCTATGTGTCCCAGGCTGGCCTCAAACCTGTGATCCTCCTGCCTCTGCTTTCCAAGTACTTGACTACAGGTATACAACAAACTCACCAGGGCATTTATTTACATATTTTGAGTAGATTTTCTAAAGACAATACATAAGCAACAAACATTGGGGCCCACAGTTAGGTGTAAAATTTTTTATATTGCATCAAGCCAGGGAAACTATCAAGCAAGGGACAGCTGGTTTCCTTGGGAATTCAGTGAGAACCTAGTGTTTTGTAAGGCCCCTAGACAGACTCCTCAGGGAAGTAAAGTGTCCTTGAACCAGTAATAGGAGAATATAGTTAATGCCCATTTTGTTTTGTGGGTCGGCCGTTTGGCTCAGCCTCCAGGAAAGAGGATGACACGGCTCTTACAATTGTCTGGGACCTTGCTGTTGGTGACAGGAAGCCCTTGAACATGGTCCCACCGGCCCCAGAGTGTTGGAGCGCGTGCCTTCCAAACACAGATGCAGTTATCTGACATCTCTGTGTGAAATACACCACAAGCACACACATGCTTTCCCTAAGGAAGTCACACCTATAGGCTATTCATTTTGTATTTCCACTGCAGCTGTGTCTTTACCCCCATCTGCCCTTTGGCCTTATAATTGTTGGTGGATCTCCATCACCAGGAGGTAAGAGAACTGTAAAGAGGAAATTTCCACAGGATGGAAGTATTGTCTTAGTTAGAATTTTATTGCTGTGAAGAGACACCATGACCACAGCAACTCTTATAAATGAAATCATTGAATTGGGGCTGGCTTACAGTTTGAGGGTTTAGTCCATTATCGTCATAGCTGGAAGCATGGCGGTGTGCCTGTGGACATGGTGCTAGAGAGGGAGCTGAGGGTTCTATATCCAGATTGGCAGGCCGCAAGATGTGAACCCACCCTCTAGTGACGCACTTCCTCCAACAAAGCCACACCCACTCCAACAAGGCCACACCCACTCCAACAAAGCCACCTACTCCAACAAAGCCATACCTCCTAATAGTGCCACGCCCTATGAGCCTCTGGGAGTCAGTTTTATTCAACCCATCACAAACTACAGATTCAAGGGACACAGCCCGGTATTAGAAGCAAGGAGAAAACTAACAAAGTCTGTAAAGATACACAGAATGCCAAACTTAAGGACTGGCTAAGTCAAGAGGCATAGGGATATTCATACTGAGGGCGCCATCTGTGGGGCGGGTGACAGGGGCACTGTGAGTGCCTAGGAAAAGCTGGACACAGAGGTTTAGAGAAATCTACCAGCTAGGGCTAAGGAAGCCTTTCTAACATGCCGTGTGCTTGAGACTTAATACAGTCAGGGCTATTTCAGGACCTTTGCCACTGGGCTGCCTCAGGACTCCATCACTCTGGTAAGGTATTTTTAAATGCTAGGGAGCAGACTTTAATCTGCATCCTTCCACAATGCTAAGGTAGCAGCAGGTGGCATAATCTAGCACACAGTGTGCATTAATGGGTACATTCAAGTACCCCCCCACCAATGAATGCTGTGGCCTCTCACTCTGGGTATCCCTAAAAAGCCTATGCATTTTGACAGCCTTCGTTAAGTTTACCGACAAACAACAAGGAGTTGGACTTAGGGAGTTTTCCTGGAATCACTGTATTTGCTTTCTATGGCAGAGCTGCAGAAATCTAAGTCCCTTTACTTAGGGTGATGTCGGATAAGACTTCAGAGCAAGGAGGCTCCTAGCAGAGAAGAGTATTCTGAATTGATATTGTGACTTTAACCCCTGGGGCCTCCCACTAAATTGTATCTCAAGTAGAGGAAGAAAGGAGAGAGAGAGAGGAAGGAACCGGAGTCTACTCTATAGGACACAGAGACAGCGGTTTATCATAAACTAGTAAGTCTGCGGTGAAAGCTGGAGCCGCTGCTGACCTCTCTCCAGCGAGGGCGTTGGGAACAGACAGCCACTAGCCTCGGCCTCGTGTCATCAGCATAGCTCCTTATCTCCACCGTGCCCCCCAAGCCCCCCCGCTCCTCTCACCCCCACCCCCTATCCCCCCATCACCCCACTCCCCCACCCTCCCCACTAGACCCTGACAGTCCCCGGTTGGTCTGTTTACCTGTAGCTCTGTACAACCCGTCCTAACCCCCAGACAATATCTCTTGATATTTAAGAAGCAACCGGATTCTTGGCTATTTTCACTTGGAATTTTGAGCGGTCTCCTCCCCCCAATCCCCTTTGGGCTATAAGTTAATTTGAGCCAAAACATGCTTTTAAGGGAAGGGGACTCAGTGCGGGACAAGGGTTTGCTCCTTTTGAAATTGCATATAATTTAAGATGGTGTATATCCTTGGAGAGAGGAAATGTGACCTGCTCGGAGTGGCGGGGTTCATGGAGGCTGGGCGTCTGAGAGCCCCATCTCAAAGCTGGCAGGTACGGTTTTTTCAGATGATCAAAACAACCTTGTCCTCTTTTTGGAGTTATTTTGACATCTAAATAATAGTCCTGGCATTTCTCTCAGAGTGTAAATCAATAACATCGACTTTGTGCATTCTTCCCTCTTATTTCATTCCTTAATCGTCTATAACCTTAGATCAAGCATTAAAAATTACTCTAAGCCTTGGCTTTGGTTTGTACTTTGGCGCTTAGTGATGGATGCTAGAGATTCTCCTCTTTCCTCTACCAGTCACCCAGCTCTTCCAGAATGTTCTCTACCTGAGACAAAGACTCTTCAAACAGGAAGAAGTTGGCTAAGCAGTTGGCCGGGACATGTTTATTTGCCTTCATGTCTGCTTTCCCCGCCTGTTGCAACCCAAACCTCTTCCTATCATTTTTTTTTTCCCTACACCTTCCTATTGTTTGGACCCAGGTTTCCCACAGGGGTTTCTGAAAACCTGCCCCAGAACTGGTGCCTTGGACTCTGGAGAGAAGGTCCTGGAAGGTGCAGTTTTAACCTGATGGAGTTCACCCGGGGAAGGCTTTGCTCACAGCTTCCTGGTTTGAAGTTCTGTTTCCTAGTGTTTCCTTCTGGTTCGTGCGGGCTGGGGAGGCGGCTCAGTGGCTTAAGTAGTTGCTGTGCACCGGTAAGGATCTGACTTTGGATCCCTAGGACCAAGGGAACACAGGGTGCAGTACTGTGCTTGTAACCTCAGCACCACAGCAAGGGAGCGGGGCGGGTGGAGACAGGAGAATTCCCAGAAGCTAATGAGCTAGGTGCCTGGATAGTCAGTAGCTTGTAGGTAGGAGGTCCTGTCTCAGACAAGGTGAGGGGTGAGAATGGACAGGCACGGCCGCTCTTGACATCCTTATTTATGCCACAGGGTGTGTGTGTGTGTGTGTGTGTGTGTGTGTGTGTGTGTGTGTGTGTGTGTGTGTGTGTGTGCGCGCGCACGTGCGCGTGCATGTGGGTGTTTACACTCATGCTCACCGTCTCCCCCCGCCCACCACCACCAAATGCTTGCAAGGTGTAAATTCCTAGTTGTCTTTGAAACTGCGGGGCGTGGGCGAGGAGGCACAGAAGGCGTGGGAGAGGCTGAGGTGAATTAAACCTCCTTTGGATTTCAGTTCTGCCATTAAAAGCTCTGAATGACCTTGGGTGAATTACTGGACCTTGTGAAGCTCAAGGCTTTTCATGTCTGGCTGGGGCGAGGGTCTGTCAGACAGCACTGCTCAGGAGGGTGCAGGGCCGGGAGCCTCTCCAGTGTGTTCCTTTTTCTTTATTCCTGTCCTGTTTGTTCCTTATCTTTCTGTACAGCATCTCCTTGGATAACCTTTAGAAACGTCATTCGTCCCCCCCACCCCCCCACTCCTCTTTACAGTGATATCAGGACACTGAAATGCTTTGTTCTTGGCCTTTTTCGGTTGGCAGTCTGGATCCCTCAGGCTGAGTGTCTGAGGTGGGTGTCTGTTGTTTTGTCATGTGGGCTCGGGGAGTCTGCTGGACATGACGATGCAAGGGTCCATCATGGTGCCACATCCTTCTCGGCAGGCAGCTTGTCCCATGGAAACTGTCCCATGTCAAAAACCAAAGTCATTTGGTGATTATGTATAGTTTCCCATGCTAGACATGTAAAGCCAGAGCTGGCCTTGGCTTCAGGAGTGCTAGGTCTGCAGGATTTCAGACTTGCTATCTGCTCTGGGCCTGGGGTTTGGGAGTGATAAGAGGGCAGGTGTCTGGGCTGTCTGGTCTCCGGCTGTGCTGGACTCTCAGTTCCCTTGTCCAGAACAGCCTTGTCAAGCCCCTTCTCTGGAGTGTGCTCTTCTTTGGAGCTGCGTGTGGCTGGCCTGTGAGGACCACACTGTACAGTCCCTTAGTATAAACTGTGCACACGCTGACAGTGTGCTTTCATGTGGGTGGCGAAAGTATACTGAAGGAGAGATAAACATGTGTTTTGTTTAGATCACAAGTGGGGGATGAGAAACAGACTTGTGAGAGAGCAGGTGATGTTTATCCCCTTAGAAGTTGAACCACCATGTGGGGGAGATTGGTTGTTAACCAGCTGAAAAACATCCTTGAAGAAATTCTGAGGAGGTATAAATGTGAGCGAAAACAAGAGGCGGGGCCTTTGGAGACTTGGGATAGTTTTCGCTGTTCATCGCTCCACTTTGAGACGCTCCTAGAGAGAACCACTCGAGGGAAGGTTTTGTGGCTCTGGGCTCTGACTGAGGTTCCAGGTTCTAGTTGCTCCAGGTTCCAGCAGAAGAAATCCTGCTGATTATGCTAGGAGAATCGTTCCTCAGAACTGATATCCTTACGGTTTCATTATTGTATTCTTTAATCTCCTTTTCCCATTGCTTAGGTTAGTTGGGTTATAAGTGAGGTACTCTCAGTTAATATATTTGCTAAGAAAATTGAGCCTACAGTATAAAGTTGATAATTTGGCTTTTACTGTTTTGTTTCCATCTCCTTCAAAGAATGTCAATACTTAAGATTTGAAAAATAAAGCAGGCAGAGGGACAATTCATAACAAAATCACTTGACTGATCAGCTGCGGGCTTGATGCATCAGTGGCAGAGTGCTTAGAGCATGCACAAGGCCCTGGCTGGATTCATCCCAGGACAAGTTACAGAAACATTAAGCTAAAAATGTGAGAAATAACTCTAGTCCCCCAAGTTAGTTTCATTTTATTGTAGATAAACACTACATACCCAGAGATATGGGCATAAGGTTGACCTCAGCTTCTCACAGACACTGGGAGAAATCTGGCCGCTAGACTGTTCTTCTTGGAACCTTTCAGCGTGGGGCTTAGCTTTCAGGAGGCGCATGCCACAAACAGGTGTCCGTGACATCTGGAAACAGGCAAGGAGGCCTATCTGAGGACAGTCTGGAAACTAACATTAGTGTGTTTGTGTTTCGCAGACACTCAGAATCGTATTTTGGCTTAGATGCTGGATGGCCCATGGATGTCCTATTCCCACATATCCTCCACACTTCTGGTGAATATCACTGTCCGCAGCATGACTCCTGCCCGTGACCTACCCCCGCCCGCTCTCTTATGCATCATGGCTGCTGTTGACACACATACACAAATGTGGTCACACCCTCCCCAATGGTTGTTTGGACCACTGGGGGATGAGCTTGGAGCTGGGTCTCAGGAATTCTGAGTTCAAGGGGCTTGTGAGCGCCTCGTGTTTCTTGGAGATGCTTGGAGGATGCTTGCTCTGTGAGCATGGAAGCAGAGGATAATGTTCTGAGCACCTGGGAGAATGTACAATTAGACAAAGAGACCCAGACATGAGAGGTGGAGAAACTGGCAGGTCCCTAGACTCTCCAGTCTCCTCATCCTTGAGTTCCACGAGGACAGGAACAATCTTGTGATTATGGCAGCACAAATTAATTGACTAAGACAACCTTCAGTTCCACAACTAGAATCCAGAGTTGGGCTGGTCCTGGGACAGATGCTGTGGTCAGAAAAACAGTCCCTTCCCCCAAATCTGATTGTTAATCAGCTTTTGGTTGCTGTAACAAAATACCCGAAGCAAACAACATAGAAAGAGGGAAGGTTTACTTTTGTCTCTGTGCCTGTCATGAGGCAGAACATAATGGTATAAAGTGAAGCAGCTCACTTTATAGTGGCGAAGATGCAAAGATAGAGAAAGGAGGTCTGTGTCCCAGCATGCTTTTCTGTCATGTCTCCAGTGATCTGCTTCCTCAGAGTAGGCCCCACCTCCCAATGTTTGCATCCCCTCCAGTGGCACCAACAGCTTGGACAAAGGCTTTAGACACTGCCTTTGTGGGGAGCATCAGAGATCTAAATTGTAATGGTCATGGACATTTACAGAGAGGACAGGGCCCGTAAATCAATATATCTTAAGTTGTTGAAGAGCAAATAGAATGTTTATTTGTTCCCAAGTTCCCACCAGTAATGAACAAAATGGATGACCAAAATGAGCCCAAGGCCGTCAGATAGCTTACTGTGGAAAGGGTTGCTCTCCTCGGATTAAATGCTGTGGTGCTCACAGCTACACTATCCCTCCCCTCACAGCTACACTATTTCTCCCCTCACAGCTACACCATCCCTCCCCTCACAGCTACACCATCCCTCCCCTCACAGCTACACTATCCCTCCCCTCACAGCTACACCATCCCTCCCCTCACAGCTACACTATCCCCCCTCACAGCTACACCATCCCCCCTCACAGCTACACCATCCCTCCCCTCACAGCTACACCATCCCTCCCCCACGCTACCTATCCCTCCCCTCACAGCTACACCATCCCTCCCCTCACAGCTACACTATCCCCCCCTCCCCCCTCACAGCTACACACATCCCTCCCCTCACAGCTACACTATCCCTCCCCTCACAGCTACACTATCCCTCCCCTCACAGCTACACATCCCTCCCCTCACAGCTCACATCCCTCCCCTCCAGCTACACCATCCCTCCCCTCACAGCTACACTATCCCTCCCCTCACAGCTACACCATCCCTCCCCACAGCTACACTCCCTCCCCTCACAGCTACACCATCCCTCCCTCCCCCCTCACAGCTACACCATCCCTCCCCACAGCTACACACATCCCTCCCCTCACAGCTACACATCCCTCCCCTCACAGCTACACTATCCCTCCCCTCACAGCTACACCATCCCTCCCCTCACAGCTACACTATCCCTCCCTCACAGCTACACCATCCCCCCTCACAGCTACACCATCCCTCCCTCACAGCTACACCATCCCTCCCCTCACAGCTACACATCCCTCCCCTCACAGCTACACACATCCCTCCCCTCACAGCTACACTATCCCTCCCCTCACAGCTACACCATCCCTCCCCTCACAGCTACACATCCCTCCTCCCACAGCTACACCATCCCTCCCCTCACAGCTACACTATCCCTCCCCTCACAGCTACACCATCCCTCCCCTCACAGCTACACTATCCCTCCCCTCACAGCTACACCATCCCTCCCCTCACAGCTACACTATCCCCCTCACAGCTACACCATCCCTCCCTCACAGCTACACTATCCCTCCCCTCACAGCTACACCATCCCTCCCCTCACAGCTACACTATCCCTCCCCTCACAGCTACACTATCCCTCCCCACAGCTACACCATCCCTCCCCACAGCTACACCATCCCTCCCCTCACAGCTACACTATCCCCCCCTCACAGCTACACCATCCCTCCCCTCACAGCTACACTATCCCTCCCCTCACAGCTACACTATCCCTCCCCTCACAGCTACACTATCCCTCCCTCACAGCTACACCATCCCTCCCCTCACAGCTACACTATCCCTCCCCTCACAGCTACACCATCCCTCCCCTCACAGCTACACCATCCCTCCCCTCACAGCTACACTATCCCTCCCCTCACAGCTACACCATCCCTCCCCTCACAGCTACACCATCCTCCCTCACAGCTACACTATCCCTCCCCTCACAGCTACACTATCCCTCCCCTCACAGCTACACTATCCCTCCCCTCACAGCTACACCATCCCTCCCCCAGCTACACCATCCCTCCCCTCACAGCTACACCAGCCCTCCCCTCACAGCTACACTATCCCTCCCCCAGCTACACTATCCCTCCCCCACAGCTACACCATCCCTCCCCTCACAGCTACACCACTCCCTAGTCCCTCCCCTCACAGACACCATCCTCCCCTCACAGCTACACTATCCCCCCACAGCTACACTATCCCTCCCTCACAGCTACACTATCCCTCCCCTCACAGTTACACTATCCCTCCCCTCACAGCTACAACCATCCCTCCCCTCACAGCTACACCATCTCCCTCCCCTCACAGCTACACTATCCCTCCCCTCACAGCTACACACATCCCCCCCTACAGCTACACTATCCCTCCCCTCACAGCTACACCATCCCTCCCCTCACAGCTACACCATCCCTCCCCTCACAGCTACACTACCCCTCCTCCCCTCACAGCTACACTATCCCTCCCCTCACAGCTACACTATCCCTCCCCTCACAGCTACACCATCCCTCCCCTCACAGCTACACCATCCCTCCCCTCACAGCTACACTATCCCTCCCTCACAGCTACACCATTCCTCCCCTCACAGCTACACCATCCCTCCCCTCACAGCTACACTATCCCTCCCTCACAGCTACACTATCCCTCCCCTCACAGCTACACTATCCCTCCCCTCACAGCACACACCATCCCTCCCCTCACAGCTACACTATCCCTCCCTCACAGCTTAACACTATCCCTCCCTCACAGCTACACTATCCCTCCCCTCACAGCTACACTATCCCTCCCTCACAGCTACACCATCCCTCCCCTCACCAGCTACACATCCCTCCCTCACAGCTACACCATCCCTCCCCTCACAGCTACACTATCCCTCCCTCACAGCTACACTATCCCTCCCCTCACAGCTACACTATCCTCCCCTCACAGTACACACCATCCCTCCCCTCACAGCTAACCATCCCTCCCTCACAGCTACACCATCCCTCCCCTCCCGCTACACCATCCCTCCCTCACAGCTAAACTATCCCTCCCTCACAGCTACACTATTCCCTCCCCTCACAGCTACACCATCCCTCCCCTCACAGCTACACCATCCCTCCCCTCACAGCTACACCATCCCTCCCCTCACAGCTACACCATCCCTCCCCTCACAGCTACACATCCCTCCCCTCACAGCTACACCATCCCTCCCCTCAAGCTACACCATCCTCCCCTCACAGCTACACTATCCCTCCCTCACAGCTACACCACCCCCTCCCCTCACAGCTACCACCATCCCTCCCCTCACAGCTACACCATCCCTCCCCTCACAGCTACACTATCCCTCCCTCACAGCTACACCATCCACTCCCTTCACAGCTACACTATCACTCCCTCACAGCTACACCATCCCTCCCTTCACAGCTACACTATCCCTCCCCTCACAGCTACACTATTTCTCCCCTCACAGCTACACCATCCCTCCCCTCACAGCTACACCATCCCCCCTCTTGTGGAACAACAACACTACTTGATGTGGTCCCTGAGTCGCATAACAGATCAGCTAGGTGTTTACTGTTTGTAGAAACTGGTAGAAAGTTCTCAGAGAGCCACACAATGTAATTTACGCCTCTTTTTTCTTAGATCCTTCTCCTTTACTCCCCTTTCTTGCTATAGAGGCTAGGATAGCTTCAAGTGTCCGATTTTCCTTTCTTAGCCTCCCAAGAACTGTATTGTGGCATGCACCACCTCATGTGAATTCTCTCTCTCTTTTCTTAGCTCATTAGTTTTCTCTATACCTGAGGGGTATTGGTTCCAAGACCACCCTGTAGTTATGAGAATCTGTTGACTCTCAAGTCTCTCATGTAAGACACCATGACATAATATTTGCACATAAGAACATCCTTTCTGTAGTTCTCACTCCTGAATTTAATATAAATACTATGCAAATTGTGGTTACAATGTGTCATTATGCTGGCTAGTTTTCACTGTCAACTGGATACAAGGGAGGAGAGTTTTATTTAAGAATGTTTTGGGTCAGGTTAGCCTATGGGCATGTCTGTGGGGATTGCCTTTGATTGTTCAGTGACGTAGGAAGACACAGCCCACTGTAGGCAACACCATTCCCTAAGCAGAAGGTCCTAAACAGTGCCAGAGAGGAGATAGCTAGTTGAGGTCAAGCAAGAAAGTAGGCGGCCTGCATGCGTTTCCTTCTCTCTGCTCTTGACTTTGGACGTGGAGTGGCTATTTGAGTTCCAGCTTACTTCCCTTCAGTGATGGACTGCAATGTGAAATTGTAAGTCAAACAGCCCCATTCTCTACTAAGTTGTTTTCTTCAGAATATTTTATCACAGCAACAGAAATGGAACTAGAACAAATGTTTTGGAAATAATGACAAGAAAAAAAATCTAAGTATATACACTGTAGACCCAAGTTAAAGAAATATTTTCAGTCCTGAGTCAGTCGGATTTGTGGATGTAACCGCACAGATGTGAAAGCACGGCCATGTATCCCCTGATAGTCTACAGATAGCTTAGGGACATAGATCCAGTCAACACACATGTAAGTATAACATATAATATGATATTATATAATCACGTGATTTATTGGCTTTGCTTACACGGCCTCACAGTAGCTGTCTGTGCACCACAAAGGCCCAGAGCCCTTTAGCTGCCCAGTTAAATAAAACATGTCACTGCTGTAGTCCCTAGTCCCCTTAGTCCCAGTCTGGGGCGGGATGAGCCTTGGAGAGCTGCAGGTGTCCACAATGGAAAGCTGATGACGCTGCAGCCCAACCTTAGGGGACATGGGCAGCAGCCATGTGCACACTCAGAGCAGTGTACAGCTTCTTGCTGGCTTCCTCTTTCTGCCCTCCTCCCTCTGGGCCTCAGTCCATGGGAGAACGCTGCTCACACACGAGGCAGGTCTTTCTCTTCCTCACCACTGTCCCACAGGCCCGTTTTCTGTGGAGATGGCCCAACTTAGATGCTTCACCATTTTCTAGACATTTCTTAATCCAGACAAGTAGACAACTGAGGACCACACATTTCTAGCCAAAGGCCGGGACCAGAAACAAACACCTGGAGTCATCCATCCTGGCTTGCAAAATGGAACTTTCTGTGGTGGCAAGAGCACCCACTGGCCACATGCGACAGGGTAGCTCCCAGAACGTGCGCTTTGCATGACTGAAGAGCTGGATTTTAAACGGGTACTCTTTTGATGACTTGACCTAAGTGTGAGCTGGCACATGTGGCCCTGACTGCTGCATGCCACCGTCAGATCCTGACTACAAGTACACTCTATAATTTCTGACGTGGGCATTGTTTAGAAGCCATTTACGAAGTGTGGTGGGTTTTACGGTGGCTTGAGTTACCAACCACAGTTCCCCTAATTCTGACATTTCCCACTTCAAAAAGACCAGTGCTTGAGAGGTTGGCTGCATCTCTTTTAATCAAATTCTGCTGTGTCTTTCTGGTTGGAAACCCGGATCCAGCTTTGGTCCCTGATAGCTGGGCTCTGTGGTTGAGGGACATGCGCATGCGCTGTGGTAGCTGGGCTCTGTGGTTGAGGCACATGCGCATGCGCTGTGGTAGCTGGGCTCTGTGGTTGAGGTGCATGTGCTGTGGCTTTCTGTTCCCTTTGTGGCATGCACAGACTCGGTGGTGAGGGCAGCCCGGCAAACGATCCCTGGGGGGAAGAATATTTGCTTATCTTCCAATTTGTTGAGGACCCAAACCACAGCCACATTGGGTGGAGTAGCCCAGCAGGACAGCACCAACGCCAGGGAGACCTTACCCTGGCTTACCACAAAAACCTCAGTGCTGACACACTTTTCTTTGTGGAACTTATGGACAGACTTTCCTGGTCTTGGTTGCTGTGGGGAGATGGCTTGCAGGGGGAACAGTGCTCTGTGCTTGTCAGTGTTTCTGTAGGTGTGTGTGTGTGTGTGTGTGTGTGTGTGTGTGTGTGCGCGCGCACGCGCATGAGTGCCTATATGTGCATGGGTGCTTATGCATATACACAAGTGCATGTAGAGGCCATATAGGTGTTGGGTGTTGTTCGTCAGGCGTTGTATGTCTTATGTTTATGATGGGGTCTCTCATAGGCTCAGAACTCACTCATTTGGCTAGTCTAGCTGGCCAGTGAGCCTCAGGGGCCCTGCTCTCTGGGATTCCAAGTCACCGTCATTTTTGGATTTTTATGTGGGTTTTAGGGTTGAACTTAGGTCTTTAGACTTGCTGTACTGTACTGTACTGACTGTATCCTGTACTGACTGAGCTGTCTCCCCAGCCCAGGTGTGAGACTTTACTAAAAGTAAGTTACGAGCAACCTCTCCCTACAGGAGGCGAGTCAACAGCCTTGTGTGCCATGCCGTGTAGGTAGGCTTTGGTTTGTGGTACGTGGCTTGCAGCCTGTGGCTTCAAAGTCACACATGCTGGAAGCCGAGCGTTGAGACGTGGAGTTGGTGTTGCCCACTCTGATGCAGAACTGCTGGCCTGCCGCAGAAGAAGCCATGTCTGGTTGAGGTAGTGGAGGAACCATGTATGGGCCATGAACGATTGGCTTTCTTCATGAGAAGCATGACTGGTCTGCGAATTTCCTTCCCCTTAGGCAACTGAGGAGAGGGGCGTGTTGATCTCTGAAGGCTGTTTAGTTTCAAGCCCCTGTGTGTGTGTGCCTGTGGTTGGAACCACTCACACGTGTGTATGTTCTGGGCCTAGGGACTTCTCTGGGGCTCCTTCCTACTGTGGTCACTGCACCCACTCAGGCCAAGGAGATCCAGGTGACCACCCCTCCCTCTGCCACCTGTGGGGCTCTTCCTGCTGTGGGCATTCCAAACAGCTACTGCTCAGAGAAGTCAGGGGCTTCGGAGGCCCCCGGAGGAAGGTGACTCTCAGTGTCGCCTGCCTGCAGGTTCTGTCTTCATCCTGCACTCATGAGGAGAGTCATGGGCATTGTCCCCTGGGGTCACCAGCACCAGGTTCTCCTTGGGTCTCCTTACCCTGAGCTGCAGCTAATGGGACACCCTGTGGTTTTCCTTTCTGTTCGTGTCAGCCATTCCCAACTCTTTCTGGTTGTTCTGAGAACACCGGCTACAGGAAAGGATTTCTCCAAGTCACTGGGCATCCTGTAGGCTCACTTTCTTCTCCTCATTTTCTCACTAGCCTCCTTATTATCGGAGAACTTGTGCCATGACGGGAGCATCTGAGGAGGACGCCCAACTGTATTTTAAACTGGTTCCTCCCTTTAAACCCAAAGTGAACATGACGTAATAAAAACGGGACAAAAACAAAACAAAACAAAACAAACAAAAAAAACCGTAGGATTGAGAGTAAGCAACACATTTTATGGTACTGGGTTAACTTTTTGAGTCACCCCTACACTGTTTCCCAGGTCTAAGGGCAGAGCAGGCTTTGGCTTCAGGAGGCCTGGAGCTCCTCTCGCCTGCATGGCGGAAACGGGAAGCATTCATTTCCAAGAATGTAGCGGGGCAGGGACCGGGGATGGGATGTGGACCTTCACAGGTCATGCCTGGAGGCTGGGGAGTGGCTGTGAGTTCTTGTGTGAGGCAGAGAGGCTGCACTGTGGAGGAGTCCTCAGACATGGTGGGAGCCTCATGAGGTGTGCGTGAGCCGGGGCGTGTGGCAGTTGGGGGTGTGGGCATTGGGATGTGTGGGTGTGGAGGTTTCCCAGAGCAGAGGTGTTGTGAGAGTTGGGGCATCAGGCTATGTACAAGCATGCTGAGGTGTGAGAATTGGGGTGTGTGTTATGAGTGTTGGGTTATGTGAGTTTGGGTGTGTGCTGTGTGTTATGGGGTCCGGGTGTTGTGGGTGTGTGTGAGGTGTACATTCTTTGAAGGACCACTGTTTCAGTTTTGCCAAATAAGAGCAGCCCTGGCTATGGAGTGTGCAAATGGCTGCACAATAACAGAATGTCCTCAGCACACTGAGAGCGGTCAGGAAGCTTGGTGTGGATGCACACCTGGATATTTTTGTTGTTATTTTGAAATCTGTGTAGGTGTGTGTCTGCATGTGGCTATGTGAGCACAGGTACCCGTGGCCAGAGGCAGCGAGTCTCCTGGAGTGGGAGACACGTGACACAGGGGCTGGGATGAGCAGCGAGTTATCCCAAATGGAGAGCCGTATCCCCACTCTCAAGGTAGTGTTTGCAATTTCTTCTCTCAGATACTGGAGCAGGAGGATTTAGAGTTCAAGGCCAACCTGGGCTGCGCAAGCCAGATGGCCTCTTAAAACAAGAAAACCAGCAGCGTGGGACGTGAATCCTGCAGCCTGAGTCAAACAAAACCTCCCAAGGACCAAAGGGTAGGTGGAGTTGGATGACAAACGTTTTTCTATGAGGCAATGGACTTAGTTTACCTTTCTGTAGTCTAAGAGTCATGGTGACAGCTGGCTTCACCCAGTCGCTCCCCAAGGCAGTGAGGCCACCCACTTCCCAGTGATGAGTAGGAAGATGGACTGGCAGGGGGCAGAGCCCTGACCCGCCCCCTGACTGTCCACTAGAGACCTGTGGAGAAGCAAACTCTCCTCCAGCAATGGAGGCATGCCTCTCCTTTCCTTTCTTTATGGCTGACAATTGAGGGCGTGAAGAGAGGCCACACAGAGCTTGCGTGGTGGACTTGCCTTCCTGCTGCCGTGGGGGCCCAGCCTCTGAGACCTGCTGTCTCCATCTGGGACTCAGGTCATAGCCACGGCCACTTCAAGGTGAGCTCCTTGCTTTAAAGTCCTTTGATATTGTGACTAAAGCCTGTGTGTCCCATTTGAGGCACCGACTAATTCAAGTGCCAGCTGGGCCCTTTGTTTACGAGTGGCTCACGTTTCTGAGTGAATTTCTGTTTGGAGACAAAGTTCTGTGAGTCACCTTTGAACCGAGAATTTGTCAGCTTGGGGTCAGGTGGGTGGGTGTAGCTGCATGAGGGGCCTGCGTCAGAGGTGGAGGCGTGTCCTCCACAGGCCCCGCCAGGCGACTGCTCTCAACACCACCTCTCACCTGCTACTTTATCTGTATAAACTACAGACCTGACTGCCTCACTGTAGGCCAGGTACTGGCTTGGAGCCTATGGGTGTCAGTGTAGGGTGTAACAGCTCAGGACTCTTGAGCATGGACCTCAGTTTTGATTTGAAAATGCTCTGCCAACACAAGGTTTTTGTCGTTGCTTTTTGTTTTGTTTTGTTTTTCCTGCAAAAAACCCAAACAGAACCGAACCAAACTAAAATAAAAAAGTGAAAATGAGATAGGCTGGATGGTTCTCTTTATCTTCCCGTGTCGGGCCCCCTCCCCCCACCGCCACCTAGTGACAGTACAGGGTCTGGTTGTGTCACATTTAAGACAAACGAAGAACCCCCCTTCCGTCCTCCACACTCCTGTTTAGGAGGAAGTGAAAACTGGTTTACACTTCTTTCTCTCTTGGCAGTGGCTATATTTTGAGGAGCCCATTTGTGTTCACAGTGTTCCCTGAAGTGAGGTGCTAAGTGTGGAGCTGTGGGACTTTGAGTTTTTTTTTTTTTTTTTTTTTAATTCTTTAAGATTTTCACTTCCTGTGGGGAATGGTATGGACAAGCAGGCTGTGGGGGTGAGGGCGGGAGCACACGTGCCTTAGGGTCACGCTCTGGGGTCCTGACTCAGCGCCACTTGAGGTGCCCACTGTCCACTCAGACTTGCAGGGGACTGAACATTTGCTCAGTGGTTTGTTTGGAAATCTGTATCTGGTTGATTGACTCAAACCAGTCCTGTCAGATTCTCTCTGGGGGTGGGGACAGTGTAGAGGCATGAGAAATGGTCTCAGGGTTATAACAGAGACTTTTTATTGATTTAATGTACTTTGTACAGTTCTGGCAGTGTGGTGCTGGTGGCAGTGGTGTGGTGCTGGTGGCAGTGGTGTGGTGCTGGTGGCAGTATGCTGGTGGCAGTGGTGTGGTGCTGGTGGCAGTATGCTGGTGGCAGTGGTGTGGTGGTGGCGGTGTGGTGGTGGCCTGGTTCTTTGTGTAGTAGGAGAAAGCGCTGGACATGGTGAAAGGAAACTTTGGCCTGCGGTTCTTTGCCTGTGAACTTGGGCTCACGCTCAGGGCTTTCTGGCCAACCAGAAGTGTTGAGGGTGGAACTGGCTTGTCGACAAAATGTTTCTCCCTGGCCCGTGTTCCAGCTTGTTATTGTGACAGCTCGGGGTGGGAAGCTCCGTGTGTGGGAGACACGCGAAGCTGCAAAAACTGCTTCCACACTTGGCACTGTGACCAGCTGGCTCTGGAGGGGAGGAAAACCAATCTGATTTGTGAAGGGCTAGAAGGGAGCAGGGAGCAACATCTAGCCGTAATTAGACTCCTGATGCGGCTCTGGGTCCAGTGGCGAGATCAGCAAGGTGGGTATGATGTGTATGAAAGAACTTAAGGCCAAAGGTCAAGACCCTGCCACTTTGGTGACTCTACAGAGTGGGCTCCAGGAAGCTCACTCTGTAACCTTTTGCTTGAAGTAATAGGTTCATAAGGAATTAAAAAAAAAAAAAAAAAAAAAAAAAAAAAAAGGAAAAAAGGAAAAAAAAAAAATCCAGGGGCGAAGGAACCTTTCCTGTCTGCTCCCAATGGTCTCTCTGGGCTCCTTCGTTCCTTTTGAATTAAAATTGTAAGTAAGCAAAGGGTGGCAGTGGCAGTTCTTAATCTCTGAGTCCCAAACGTGAGCTGCACTAACACACCCTGAGGCCTACAGCTCTGAGGACGGGGGACACATGGTACCAAGCTTTAGGGGATCAGGTCCAGGGGCTTATTGCTCTGGGCCTGCACAGTGCCCCTCCTCCACCTGTATGGCTTGTAGTAGCAGCGCTCAGTGGGTAGTGTCCTGGCTCTCAGGCTTTGGATGCTGGGACCCTTAGCTCACAACAGCCGTTGGCATTAAGGCCCTCTGAACCTGCAGCCCTGGGGCTCAGTGTAGAGCATTCCCAGTGACCGAGGCTGCTGTCTCTTTCTCTGTGAGTCCTCACAGCCTCTGCCCTCAATGCATCTACTCTCTGAGCCATTGCAACCTCCCCTGAGATTTCATCTCAGCTCCTCTTCCGTGTAGTTTCCGCTCCCAGTTGCTCTCGGCTGCTGAGCTTGCTCCCCTCCTGCTGTTGTAGTCACTCTACCCAAAATGAGAGATAGGCAGCCAGAGATGACTCCAAATGAATGCACACACAGGTGCACATGCACACACATGCACACTTATATTATACACATATGTGCACATTTACATATGCACACACACACACATAAACCCCACACACTCACTTTTTCTCCATGTTTTTGGTAATTATATTTTAAGGTTTTTCAACAGTGACAATTTTAAACTTTACCTCTACTATGGAATGTATAACCATGGCCTTTTCTAGGCTGATTTTTCCCAACTCCCTCTCCGTTTCAGTTTATGGATGGCAAGCATATCCTAGAATTAATGGGCCCTGATGGCTGACCACAAATGGCACTCTATGAGAGGTTATTAATGTACACCAGTAATTTAGCCTCAGAAAGGGAATCAGCAATCGGCTTCTTAATATCACCAGCAATTAGAAGTGATAAACCCCAAATCGAGGCCTGGAAAAGGAGGAAGTCTTGAGAGCTGGCCATGTTTGCTGAGACTCTAAGACATCTTTTTTAATTGGAATGCTTCCTGCCTTTGGTTGCCGAGGGCAGCTTGGGCAAGCCACACAGAGAGCTCGCGCACAGGGCTGCCCATGTGGCCCAGCGGTGCGAGCTAATTCGGGATTCCTACAGCTGAAGTGGAGAGCGGCACAATTAGATTTATGTGCCCTGTTGAGCACAGGGCGTGGTAGCCAGGCAACTCGAGCCGACCGTACACACACAAGATAGCAACCTTACCCCGCCTACTTGGTAAACTCTATGCAGGTGGTGGAAATAATACCTTGATAAATATGGCTGGTCACTCGGGACATTTTTCTTATATCGATATTTACCATAGGAGGTTCTCATGTGTCTGGATTTCCCCAAGCAAACAACGCATTTCAGATCAGAAGTGGAAGCAAGAGCTTTGCTAGGCGTGGCTTGGCAGTAGGTGGCCTTACTGGCGGCCAGGCTATCCATGACCATCGGCTTGGGTGTCTGTGAGAGGTAGCTTATGACTGGAGAGCAGGGCCCTCCACAAGAAGGGGGTGCTGTGTCATTGCAGTACCTCATCAGGACCTGCAGGGGGTGCTGTGTCATTGCAGTACTCCATCAGGACTTGCAGGGGTGCTGTGTCACTGCAGTACCTCATCAGGACCTGCAGGGGTGCTGTGTCACTGCAGTACCTCATCAGGACTTGCAGGGGTGCTGTGTCATTGCAGTACCTCATCAGGACTTGCAGGGGTGCCGTGTCACTGCAGTACCTCATCAGGACCTGCAGGGGGTGCTGTGTCATTGCAGTACCTCATCAGGACTTGCAGGGGTGCTGTGCTCCCTGCAGTACCTCATCAGGACCTGCAGGGGGTGCTGTGTCATTGCAATACCCCATCAGGACCTGCAGGGGTGCTGTGTCACTGCAGTACCTCATCAGGACTTGCAGGGGTGCTGTGCCTTTTGGAGTATTTCATTACTACATGGTGTTCCATACCACTGAGCCTTTCAGGACAGAGGCAACAGTTCCGCTTCAGTTGCTGTTTGATGACGTGAAAATCCTGGCAATTGGCTCATTATGGCTCTAAATAAAATGGGAGAAAAACCTTACAGAATACAAATTGACCCACACTTAATTATTCCTTTGTACAAGTAAACCACAGAATCAATAGGTAACTTTTTTTGACAAATTACATTCTTATTTAAAGAAAATTTATTTTATGTGTATGTGTGTGCCTAAGGGTGTGTATGTATGTATGACACATGTGTGCAGGCAGCCTTGGGCCAGAAGAGGGTGTTGGATCCCCTGTAACTGGGGTTACAGATGATTGTGAGCTGCCACGTGGGTGCTGGGAACCAAACCTTGGTCCTTGGGAAGAGCAGTGAGTGCTCTTAACCATGGAACCATGCCTGCAGCCTCCCAATTCGACTCATTAAAAGTTTACATTAGAGTTAATATTTTCCCCAGAATGTTGTAGCTGAACTTGAGTAAACTCTGGTTAGTGTGCTCTTGGGCACCAAAAGCCACATGGAGCAGGTGGAGTGGGCTGCATCCACAATTGGAGGTAGGGCCTGACTCATATGTGTACCTTTATGACTTGACACTACACCCTGTGCATATCTGGGCAGAAGTGTGCACTGGCTACTCTACTATAGAAACCTTGCAGTGAGATGTGCAGGTGTCATTAGGGTGGGACCTGGAGAAGCCAGATCTGACCTTGAGTCCTGTCGGAGTTCATAGGCTGAGCTGCGTCATCATCTACGAGGTGGAGTGAGGGTCACTGAGCAGGGCTTGGGCAGGCAGGTGAGATAATATCCTGCCCTTTGTTCAGTGCCTGCAACATTTGCTTCTGGGCCACCTGTCTCTCCACTTACAGGACGTCCCACAAGGACAGGGTACTTTTCAGACCCTGTTGAGTTCCCATGCCTGGCACATAGGAGCTGCTCAGCAGGCATCTGTTAGACCAGCAGGAAAGATTCTACTAGGTGTTTTCCATGACATTATTACAAAAAGGAGAACAGTTTAAGTACCTGAGAAATAGACATGAGACAATTACATTGGAAAAATAAAATTATTGAAAAAAGATAGGCCCGATGGCACACACCTTTAACCCCAGTACTTGGGAGGCAGAGGCAGGCAAATCTCTGTGAGTTTGAGGGCAGCCTGGTCTACAGAGTGAGTTCAAGGACAGCCAAGGCTACACTGCAAGACTGTCTCAAAAAAGAAATAAAGACAAAAATGTTACTGAAGAAAGATTTCAAAAAAAAGGATTTATTTTTATTTTACACGTATGGGTGTCTTGCCTGCACATGTATGTGCAGAGCCTCAGTGTCCAGAAGTGGGCATCTCATCTGTTGGAATTGGTTGTGATCATCCGCGGGTCTGAGAATCAAAGTTGGCTTCTCTGTAAGAGCAGCAAGTGCTGTTAACCTCGGAGCCACCTCTCCTGCTCCTAAGGAAAGAGTTCTATCAACACAATTATCTCGCTTTATTTGAGTTTCTTGTGTCCACTCTATCTTTAGGTGAACTTGACATTTTATCTAAGATAATATTTTTCAGGGTATCCGAGTTAAAGCAACGTTAGTCTTTGACTGCTATGCCTATTTTTATATATATACATATATATAATTATATAATTCTGTTTTCTGGCTCCTAGGAGATTTGACATTGACCTTTTAAAAGATGAAAATATTCTTTTAGTTATTATTCATATCTTGAATTATATGCTAAATTTCCTTCCTTTAAAATTACAAAAATCTGGTTCCAGCTGAGAGTCAGTTTGGAGGTCTCTAATACTTTTGCGTAGTACACATTTTGGAGGCAATTCTCAAACGCACCACTAGATGGCGAAGGTGCTCCGTCAAAGTTAACAGGGCCTTGGGCGTTGAAGTGGGCTCTGCCTCGGGTCTGGATGATTTGCCTTCCTCAGGATGTAGAAAGGAGAAACTTAGGAAGGCTTGTCTTTTCACATTTTACACAAGAGTTAGCACATGCATTGTTACAATTCCTACTACTCTTTGTGTGCTTAAGACACCTAAAGGGTGAGTAAATGCGCAGGTGCGTGCGTGCTTAGGTGTATTTGCATGTAGAGGCCAGAGGTCCATGTTGGATGACTTACTAATTGCCCTCAGCCTTATCCTTAACCCTTATTTACTGATTGAGCTGAAGTCCTCAGGCTTGCTGGCAAGCATTCTTACCTGCTCAGCCATCTCACCAGACTTTCATCTTATTTTTTGAGATTGGGTCTTTCAGTGAACTGGGAGCTCATTGGTCAGCTACCCTGGCCAGCCAGCCAGGCCCCAGAATCTTCCTGTCTCTGTCTACCATGTCCACCTGTGCTTTGTGTCCCTTCACCACTTGCTATCCTCTCGGTGTCCCAGATAACGCTGGGAGCCACTGGAGACTCCCCTGCCTCACTGTGCACCTCGGGCTCTCCTCAGGAACACGACAGGGAGTTCATAGTTCTCTTTGATGGAACCAAATTGAGAAACAGTTTTTCCTTGCAATTCATATTTAACATTTTGCAGCTCACAGACAAGCTGTTGTTGGGGGGAAGGAGGGAGGAGGGAGGGAGGGAGAGAGAGAGAGAGAGAGAGAGAGAGAGAGAGAGAGAGAGAGAGAGAGAGAGAGAGAGAGATATCCTGTTAAAAAGTTTCCATCACTTACTAAGAGCCCATCAAACATGAGCGTGCCATTGGGGTATTTCATTGATGAGGTCAGACTCCTCAGGAGCAAACCCTTCCCTCAAACCTCACTTCTGAACAAACTCCATGAAGAACACTGATGTAGGAACACACATGTAGGAACATACATGAAAGAGATTGAGAGCTGTTCAAAAGGAGGGATCAAGGCAAACATCTCTGAAGAAGAGGAAGTGTCGACTCAGTGTTGACCCCTTATAACAACAGTGAGGTAGAACATGACACGCCTTCAGAATTCCAGACAGAAGAGGGGCTGCTCATCAGCAGCCATTTCTCAGGCACATTTGGGAAGGATTGTGCAGGGCAAAGCAAAACCAGCGTTGTCTTGGTCCAATGACAATGAGGCACCATGAAGTGCACCTTAGCACTTCAGTATGTTGCAGATGTTCTTCCTGCAAACACTCAGGGGCCTTAGGAAACAGGAAGTGTCGGGGGAGGCTGTAGAACTGGCTTTGTGAGGTCTCCCTGGAGACTCAGGCTCCCAGTCACCTCATGAATGATGCCTGCTGCTTTCCTCAGAATGAGCACTATCACAAGGCAGTGTCTGTAGCATGGTCATCTATTCATCCATCAATCCATCCATCTGTCCACCATCATCTTTCCATCTATCCACCCACCATCTATCCACCATCATCCATCCATCCATTATCCATGGATCTATTCCGCCATCTATCCCTCATTCATCCATTCATCAATCATCTATCCATCCACCATCCATCCATCTTCCATTATCCTATCCATCCATCCACCTACCCATCCATCTATCCATCATCCATCCATCCATCTACTCTCTATCCACCATCCATCCATCCCACCATCCACCCAGCATCCATCCATCCATTCATCCATCATCTATCATGCATCCATCCATCATCCATCTATCCATCCACTCACCCATCATCCATCGTTTTCAGGCTTACCCTGCATGAAACAGTTACATAGAGTGGGGCTATTTCTCCCTCAGAGAAAGAGGCCCAGAATGCCCTCTCAGATGAAGAGGAATATGTCACCTGTGTTGAGGATTGCAACTACGTTGGCTTCTTTCTGCGCAAGAGTTGGAGCAGACATGGTAGAAGTCTTTACCCCTGTGCGAAGACCAGCGCAGCCTTAAGGCGCCAGGCAGGATGGGAAAGGCTGCTATAGAGAGGATGGCTAAAAGGGCACAGCCTGTCTGACTCACAGCCTGTTGTGTGTCACTATTATCAGCTTCCTCTGGTGCTGAGTGGCCTCTGTCCAGTTCCAGGCTTGGAGGGAAAACACTCAGATTCTACAGCACACTTACCAAACATGGATCAGCAGTTGAGGGGCCATCCAGTTGTAGCTGGGGGAAGTGTCTCTGCAGCTATTTGCAACTTGGCTGCTGTAGAGGCCCCTTGGCCTGCATAGGCTACACGTGTGGTTGGTCTTATCACATTGGCCCCAAGTCTGCACTGTTTGCCCAGCTGGGGTCTAATTAGAGAGAGGGTTAGATTTGACCATAGAAAGGTCTGGAGATAGGGAAAACCTTGTGATGACTAATTAGAATGAAAATCAATGATTCCTTTTTGGCATGATAAGCGGTGAGGCTTGTAGTTGACAGCTGTTAGCAGGAGTGAGAGTGTGACTTTGAGTCAGAGAGAGAAGTACACAAATAATTCCACTGAGTACAGGAGAGAGGTCAGCTGGGAAGAGGAGAGAAACATTCCTGATGCAGTTTGGGTGCCTGGAATCTGAGCAGAGACATTCCTACTCCTAGTCCAGACTTTGGGTTCACCTACCTGCCAGCTGCAGGCCTCTAACCGACCTGTTCGACTTTCAGAATAGGAAGCCAGGGCTCAGAAAACTTGGGGAATGTACTCAAGCAAAGCACACTGAAAATCCAGGTCTAATTCAGATATGTGAGGTAAGAGGTACTCTCTTGAAAGATCTTCTTGGACACAACTGAAGGCACATAGCAGATGCTGTGTGACTGTGGATTTCACCTAGGCAGGCTCTAATGTAGCCCATGCTAGCCTAGAACTCACCACTAAGCGAAGGAAGACCTTGGTGTCCCAGGACTATACCACCATAACCTGTTTATGCAGTGCTAGGATTGACCCCGGGGCTCAAGGCAAGTTAAATAGGCACTTAACTGACTGAGCTCCATCTCCACCTAGTTTATTATTAATGACACAAAATTAAACTTATGGAAAATTCATTGCAGTTTCATTAAAGAATACTTGCCTAATTCTTGATAAAGTGTGAGGTGATTTTAAAGATAATATTTATCAATTTGATATGTGCCTGTGAGTTAATGTGCACCATGTTTGTGCAGAAGTGGAGGTTACAGGAGGGTGTTGGAGGCCCTGGAGCCATAGTTACAGGCAATTGTGAGTCACCATTCGGGCAGTGAGAACTGGACCTGGGTTCTCTGTGAGAGCCAGCAAATGTTATGAACCACTGAGCCATCTCCCCAGCCTTGGAGGCAATTTTATACACTTTTAAGGGCACAATCTTTACTAGCACTAAGTCTGGTACTTCTCACAAATAAAGTAATCCTGAGACTTTCCATTCCAACATGGCTCCTGGTGAGAAAGAACAGGGCTCTCTTACCCTCTTCCTGCACTTTCTCCGTGTGTGTATATATTTTTTTTATTTTTATTTTATTTATTTTTATTTATTTTTTTTAATCAAGTTGTAGCTTTAGGCATGCAGACTCCTGCCTTGAGCACACATTCAGAGTGGCCCTGCCATCAAGGGTGTCTACCAGTGATACAGTGCGAGTTAAAAGAAACTGAAAATGAACCCTGGCAAAAATACAAGTGCAGAATGTGTGTAACTTAGCTGGTTAATTAGAGCAAAACTCCAGAGGACAAAATAGCAGTAGGTGAGTTGTAGGAACACACCTAGTTGGATAGAATGTATCATTTGGCTCCATTGGCTTTCTATATTTTTTGCCTGAGCACACATAATTCTTTGAGACTCTATGGTCAATTTCAGGCTCAATTACTGTTATAAGGGTTTGTAAACATTGTAGCTACCGTGTAACTTTCTTAAAAAAAATATTTATTATTATGTGTACAGTGTTCTGCCTGCATGTACACTCAGAGGCCAGAAGAGGGCATCAGATCACATTATAGATGGTTGTGAGGCACCATGTGGTTGCTGGGAATTGAACTCAGGACTTCTGGAAGAGCAGTCAGTGCTCTTAATCACTGAACCATCTCTCCAGCCCTCTGTGTAACTTTCTTGTTAAACATATCAAAGGACATGGCTTTGAAAAGGCTGAGAAAGGATTGCATGTGGCATGGCTTTTCAGGTTTCATTTTCCTCTTGATTGGACGAAAATGGCCTTACTGACTTCCTGTGTGGTGGTCTTATTTATATCTGAAGCGATGCTGGCATCTAGGCTTTCAACTGTGTCTTCCTCTTCATTTTCTGCACAGTAACTGGAATCAAGTCTGAGCACAGCTTCAGTGATTTTTTTCTGATGCGTCCTTGACATTTAGCTTGGACAATGGATGGTCTGCTGTGGGCAGGGGGAGGTGTTGGCCGGGACATAGTGTAGTGTAGAAGAATGGATTAGCGCTTAAGCTGCTGAGAAAGTTGGCATGAATGTGCTATGTGAGATCAGAGAATCTACTGCCGACATTTATTGGGGAAGACCCCTTCTTCATGAGGCCATCAAGGCGGGGTGTGTGAGGTTGGCGGTGACCCACAGCACCATGGACCATCACGTCAAAGGAGAAGGTGTCAGTTCTTCACCCGCAGAGGGAAGATCCTGGAACAACCCCAGCACCAACTGTAGATCGCTCTGCTCCCAGAGAGGAGGCAGGCAGACGACAGCCTAAGGTGCCATTAAAGTCGTTCAATAATAAAAACCGGAAAGCCAACGGATAGAGTTGACTTCAGTCACTGAAATGGGACAATCCTGCCTTAAACGTAGTGTTCAAATGGTTAAAGGGAGGGAGCTCTAGTCTAGGGAGTAGGAGTCCTCCTGTCTCTACATGCACACAGGAGCATTTAGTGGTCTAAACCTCTTCTTTGGAACTATAGCCATTTTATAAAGATGTGAGAGAATGGGGATTATCATGGTTCTGAAGACCTGCCATGAAGGGGGGGCGGGGCAGCTGGTCCTGACACCCACGCGTAAGAGTGTGTAAGTCTCTTTCATTAGATAGACAGCTTTAGGATGCCAGGATGAAAATGGAAATCCCCTCCTTCCCTTTCCCCCCACCTTCACCCCCAGCCAAGTCTTCTTCTTCTAGGTTCACCAAGAGCCGCCCCGTGATTTTCTCTCAGGTTCTAGTTCATATAATTGGGGCAGACACCTTGAGTGGGTGGTAAACTCCCAATTGGTTCCATCTCTCTCTCCCCTTCCCCCTCCCTGCCCCTCCGCCTCACTGAGAACCCATCCGACCTCAATCACAGGTCTCCTGCTACTTTCGAGAGTCTTGTTTTTCTTCTTGAAGTTTGATTACCATGCCTCTCGGTGACAGTCTCTTTGAGTTCATTTTACCTGAAGTTCCAATGGTTTCTCTTGATGTGAGGAGTAGCAGACGCCATGGGAAGAAGGCAAACAACACCGGAAACCATCTCACCGGAAGACCACAAACCGGAAGTAACAACACCGGAAAACCATTTCACCCGAAGACCACAAACCGGAAGTAATGCACTTTGAGCAGTTGCAAGGATTCTTGTCACCCTCGAGGACATAAAAAGTTCACAGTGTTGGTGCCTGCATTTCCATCCTGTTTACAGATCTATTGTCTCTGTAGCAACCAGTCGATTATGGTGGGTGCTCGGGCATGGAGCTCATTTGCGTCATGGTTTCCTATGAAGCTGTTGTGATGGGTGTGTTGTATTTGTGCATGAGAATCAGCACACAGGCTCAGACTTCGTGTGTGGTCAATGATCTGGCCAACTCCTCCATCACTGTGTGTGGGGATTGGGTGCTGGTCTTTACTTGGCAAGAGCAGTCGTGCAAACTCCCTCTCTGCAAGTCTGCAATAACCCAGGTCATCTTGATGGTCTACAGAGTGATGCTCTGGTCCAGCTAGTAGTGACATCACGTTGGTCATGGAGTAGCAAGTAGTCGATGCCCGATATGGTAATTCTCAACCCGGAAGGAATGACTTAACTCAGAGGACATTTGAGAATATTTGGAGACAACTTTTGGCTGACACAATTGCCGGGACTGCCAGGATTGTAGAATCCTGAGGTGCTACCACATATCCTGGAGGCCAAAGGATGGCGCTCCGCCCCAATAAGTGATTCAAAATGTGACTAATGTCAAGATTAAGAAACACCAGCCATAAATGTATATGTAAAAAATAAAAAATAATTAGTTAAAAAAAGAAAGAAACACCAGCCTGACCACTGTGTACAGTGTGGGAGATTAATGCCATGAAATTCACACCAAGGGAATTTCTGAGCATGCCTCAGGTTTTGGATTCAGGATATCCTTCCTGGTTAAATAATAAATTGCACATATTAAGCACTTGCTGAATAAATGAGGGAGAAGCATATAGCGAAGTTCCTGCTGTCAAGGCAAGGCTGCCTGAGAGCCAGCCTCCCAGGGGAAGGCAGGCATTTGCTGTGGCCAGAGGCCAGGAGAGGCCGGAGGTGTGCCTTTGCATGGTTTATATGCTATTTATACAGACACTCAGCCAGGAGAGATGGAAGGCAAACAAGTAGCTTTCACCACAAGAGAAACAAGGCTGGTTTGTGTTCTAGAGCACTGGAGGGGGCCAGGGAGGTCAGCTAAACTAGTTCCTCTTCCTACTTCAATGGTCATTTGAGCCCAGGTGGAACTCTACTGGGGCGGAGTAGAAATAAAGGCGGGAACAGGTTCCGGGAAGATATGGGGAGAACAGTGATGTGAGCAGAGAAGGGGGGAGGAATGCCACCCCGCTGCCTGGATGTCTTCAGTGACTGTAGAATTCAGGAGGAGAATACAGGTTTAACTGACATGTTGGGGGCAAGCTTATAAATGTTGTACTGGATATTAAAGATGTGGGGGTTACAATGTGTCCAGAAGATAGCTAGAAAAATGAGAAAAAAAGTCCTCTGAGGATGGGAGGGTCCTCTGAGGATGGGGAGGGTCCTCTGATGATGGGAGGGCTCTCTGAGGATGGGGAGGGTCCTCTGAGGATGGGGAGGGTCCTCTGATGATGGGGAGGGTCCTCTGAAGATGGGAGGGCTCTCTGAGGATGGGGAGGGTCCTCTGAGGATGGGAGGGTTCTCTGAGGATGGGGAGGGTCCTCTGAGGATAGGAGGGTCCTCTGATGATGGGGAGGGTCCTCTGAGGATGGGAGGGTCCTCTGAGGATGGGAGGGTTCTCTGAGGATGGGAGGGTTCTCTGAGGATGGGAAGGTCCTCTGAGGATGGGAGGGTCCTCTGAGGATGGGGAGGGTTCTCTGAGGATGGGAGGGTTCTCTGAGGATGGGAGGGTCCTCTGAGGATGGGGAGGGTCCTCTGAGGATGGGAGGGTTCTCTGAGGATGGGAGGGTCCTCTGAGGATGGGAGGGTTCTCTGAGGATGGGAGGGTTCTCTGAGGATGGGAGGGTTCTCTGAGGATGGGAAGGTCCTCTGAGGATGGGAGGGTCCTCTGAGGATGGGGAGGGTTCTCTGAGGATGGGAGGGTTCTCTGAGGATGGGAGGGTCCTCTGAGGATGGGGAGGGTCCTCTGAGGATGGGAGGGTTCTCTGAGGATGGGAGGGTCCTCTGAGGATGGGAGGGTTCTCTGAGGATGGGAGGGTCCTCTGAGGATGGGAGGGTTCTCTGAGGATGAGAGGGTTCTCTGAGGATGAGAGGGTTCTCTGAGGATGGGAGGGCCCTCTGAGGATGGGAGGGTCCTCTGAGGATGGGAGGGTTCTCTGAGGATGGGAGGGTTCTCTGAGGATGGGAGGGTCCTCTGAGGATGGGAGGGTCCTCTGAGGATGGGAGGGTTCTCTGAGGATGGGAGGGTTCTCTGAGGGTGGCACCCCAGGAGACTTCACACTAAGGTGATGGCCAAGTGCCGCCTTTAAGCAAGGAAGTCAAATAATGTATGCACGGCCACTTTACCTTTCCTCAGAGTGGCTTTGGCCACTGAAGAAACTCAGGCCACTCAAAGAGCCTCATGTCCATCTCCCCCCACTCCCACAATACTGCCTGAGGAGCTTTGGGTAGTTGAGGGCTGCTGGAGCAGGGAGAGTCAATTTTCTTTAAGGTTGACTGTGTGCCTATGGATGACTCCACACCTATATATGGGCATCACAAACTGGATTTGGTGGATAATTAAAAAAAAAAAAAAGAATAGTTGGAGGGAGCCAGGAGTGTGTGTCTGGGAGGAGTTAGGGGGATGGGTGATAAATGAATATGACCAAAATATTGTATGAAATTTTCAAAAAATTAAAATGCTGCATTTTTACAAAAGGGGAAAAGGCCTCCTGTTGATGCAGCAGAAACCTGATAAAACTACAGTTAGACTCAGCCATTTTTGCCCCCAGGCTTATCCCGCCATCCCCAAACTTACTTTTTGTTCATATTTTCAGATTTTCAACGTGAGATTTCACATCAAATATCTGTGAATGGTGATTTATCAAAATTACCAATGTATTTGGACTTTGACCCAGTCATCTCATTTTTCTCTTACCTTCATTATTATTATTATTACTATTATTACTACTACTACTAATTATTATTGTGTGTGTGCGCTCACACGTATGCACATGTGTACACACTTGAGCATTCAGGAATGTGTGTGCCACACAGTCTTCTACCACAGGTTCTGGGAGTGGAACTCAGCTTGTCAGGCTATGACATAAGCACTTTTATCACTGAGCAACCTTGCCAGCCCCATTATCCTGTTTTTATAGGAACTGATGTGATAGTCAGACTGGTACACGCACAAAGTGGTGCATGTGCAGTGTCAGGCAGTGCAGCCTTATTTGAAAAAGCAGGAAATAAGAACCAGGAGAAGAAGGGTTGAATAAATATGGCGGGGACACGCGGTGGGTGACCCTGGGTTGAGTAGACAGTGGTGTGGACACGCGGTGGGTGACCCCGGGTTGAGTAGAGGGTGCCGTGGACACACGATGGGTGACCCTACAGCTGTGGACACCAGGAAGCCATCTCTCCCTTGGTGGGTGGCCCTGAGGGCCTCTATGGAATGATGCTGAGTTAAACAGCATCAGTGACAGACATTGTCAGAGTGTTGCATTCTGTGTAGGTGTGAGAGTTGAATTCACTTTTGGGGCGTAATGGTGGGTGGTACCTGATAGGTGGATGGTGTGAAGACCATGCAAAACCACTGACTGGGTCAGGTGGAGGTCACATTCAAGGGCCATGGATGGCTTGAGGAGGAAACGAAACACGAACACTAGACAGATGATGGTTTGTCTAGGGACCAGGGGGACAAGCTGTCAAGAATGGTTGACTAGAAAGGGTTGGGATTTCCGGCAAGGAAAGACTAAGGTGGGGTGTACATGATGGGGACAAGCTCTGAGGGTTTGGGGCTCCTATAGTTGTCTTTATTCTACTGGGCACCCCATCCCCATTCTCTCCCCCCCAACTCTCTCCCCACCTCCTCACTCCCCCACTCCCCTACTCCCCCATACTCGCCCTCCCCACCCCCACAAAGGCTCTGGTGCTGATCTACCTTTAGGTTTTGTATTTCCTTTGCTGTTTCCAGGCTGCTCTCCTGTTGTTCTCTTCTTGGGTTCTGTATTTACAGGAATCCTCCTTTGTTTACTTTCTGCCCTCCACAGAAAGAGCTCTGTAACTTGAGAGTCCCCTGGAGAGTTCGGCTGTTGTAATTCTAGCCTGGCTGAGCTGCTGAGCAGCCACTGTGCAGGTGCTCAAAGGCTCTGGGTTTGGAGACATTTAGACCTCCCACCTTTCCGTTTTCTTTTAATCTTTTTGCATTAATTAATTTATTTAATCACCTTACAGTGTGATCGCAGGCCCCTCCCTCCTCTCCTCTTAGTCCCACTTTCACATCCCGTCCCTTCAGTCCCCTTCCCCTTCTCTGAGAAGGGTAGGCACCGCCCCACCATGGGTACCAACCCACCCACCTTGGCAGATCAAGTCCCAGCAGGGCTAAGGGTATCCTCTCCCCTGAGGCCAGGGAAGGCGGCCCAGCTAAGGCAACAGAGTGAGAGAAGGCCCTTACTGTCATCCTCCAGCCTTTCAGAGTGATGTTTTCCCATCTATGGGGGGGGGGCGTGCATCACAGTTGCTTCCTAAAGGGACACATTTCTCCATGGAAGGTCAGGGTTGCTGAAGTTGCCTGCTACTGATTGGTTTAAAGTGAGCAAATCACTGATTCTCTTGCTGAGCTCACCTGGTTATTGGGTCAAACTCAGCCAAAGGCTGACCTTGGGGGACAGGAACAACCTGAGTGTGGCACCCCAACTTCGCAGCCTGAAGGCCACTATGGTGATTGGCTTCTAACAGATGAATGAGACGAGGCTGTCTGGGAAGCGTGCCTGCCTCTGACAGGGCAAGGTTCGCTTCTAAACCAACCTACTGTGTGCAGCAAGGTTTGCTTTTAAACTCACCTACTGTGTGCAGCAAGGTTCGCTTCTAAACTGCCCTACTGCGCACAGCAAGGTTCACTTCCAAATTGACCTACTGTGTGCAGCGAGAGTAGACGCTCAGTGGATCCATAGTGACACGTAGCTGCATGGAGACCACAGTGGCTGAGGAAAGAGCTGGGGAGAGAACAAAGGATCCAGCGTTAGCCAGGGCATAGGCAGAAGCCAAGATTGTTCCTGAATAACAAAACAGTTTCCCAGCTTCTCTTATTAATGTATCCGGTAATTATTTTTATAAAGTAATTTATTTCCTCTGAAGCGACTTGTCGCCTCCCTTACTCTCCTTAATTTCAGATTTAATTGTGTCAGAATGTTGCTGGGTATTAGTTGCTGGCCAAAAAGACAGCCACATCTCTATCAAGCCGGGGGAACAGCCGCACAATGGAGTGGACTTCTCTGTACCTTAGGAAGGTCTCATGTGCCTTTTGAAAGAGCGTGGCCATGTCTGAGACCAGCTGTACAGCATGAGGCTGTTCGCTGTTAAGGCACCGCGGGGAGGAAGAATCAGAACACAGGACAGTGACACATGTAGGAAGAGCCATACTGAGAACTGTCACTTGGTGTGTTGACTTGAAAAATCTATAATAAAGAGGTGTGTGCTAGCCTGGGCTACATGAGCCCTTGTTTTAAACAAAGAAACATGGAAACAAGCTGTTACAGACACTAAAGCACGAATCGCTCCTCTTTATTTAGTGAAGCTCTCCTGTGCGTTTACACGCACCATTGTCTGACCTGTGACTTCCTAAGGCACAGACTGACAGAGAACATTATTAACAATTTCTAGACAGTGATGGTGGCACTGAAATCCAGGTGTGCGCCCTTCCGAATGCAGGGCCCCGTGTGAGTACACAGCTGTGTGCCCATGGGGAGGGGCCTAGATTGGACTCACCAGTGACTCATCAGCAGCTGGTAACCAAGGGAGCATTTCTCCACCCAGCTCTAGAGTTTCAGGGTGTGTGGACAGGATCATGGTCCCTGAGTCTGGCTTCTGGAATTTGCACCTAATATTCACAGCGAGTCAGTTCTGCGTCCTGTGCTTTGTTCTTGGTTCCCCTGGAAAATGGCTTTACCACCTGGAGTCATGGTGTCACTTCTCAAGTGCCTGTCCTTTGCTGGCCTGTCTTGTAGATGCCTCTGAAAGCTGCATATGCTCACAGAGATGACTCTTGTAGGGGGCAGGCCTTCAACAAGCAAAATGGGGAGGAGTGGAAAAAGCTGGGGAGTAGGGTCCACAGGAGGCCTGGGCAGGAAGTGAAAGATGAGCACGGGCAGCTGGGTAGTGGGTATCGTCCAATAGGGAGGTTGGAGGAGGCTTCGCTAGATGGTGACATTTGCGTGACTAATGAAGAAGATATATCAGGTGCCTCTGCTGACCCTGAAAGTGTGTGTCTGCATGGTCACGGTGCAGAGACTCTGAGGGGAACAGAAAGCATCATTGACCTTACAGGAGTTTTGGGCATCATTTTTTCAGATATGTGAGAACATCTTTTCCCTCCTGGGAGATTGAAAATCAGTATTCGTGTGCCAACGCAGTTAAACACAACAGGGAAAGCGCTCCAGACCTTGACTGAATGTGGCCTTGCCTCCACTCGGCCATGTCCTGAGATCCAGCACTTCCTACGACAGAAAGTTCTTCTGAGCGAGGACTTCATATCCACAGCCGTCTTCAAAGCAAACTTTTGAAAATTCCAATCAATTTCTCATCTATTGCATTTTGTTTCGTAAAAGATTTTATGTCAGCGATTGCAGAATGAAGGTGCCAATAGTAAAGTCATTGGCTTATAAGTGGGAAGTTAATCAGACAGCCTCCTTCACGCCTCCTCCCCAAGGTCAGGGCACAAGTGAGATGCTGAGGACAGGCACGGGCCTGTGACAGGCTCTCCTGGGGCGTGGGGCAGGGCGGCTGACCTCCAGGGCCTTCTTGGAGAAAGTGCTGATACAAAGGGCGCGATGAACTTTAAAGCAATGGGACACCACTGCACCAGGGTTGGGAGAATGGCGGCTGCGTTAGCATTAGTTGGGATGGTGGTCATGGTACACTAAGACCCTCAGGTTTTAGACCTTGGGATGATCCCATGGAGGGCTCTGTCCCAGTGGGTTTTGTATGACTGTTCTCCAGGTGCCTTCCATGATGTGCAGAAGCCATTGTCAAGAGTACCTTTAGGGGTTGCCAGTGGAGTCTTTGGTTTCAGCTATGCAACTCTCGACTTCTCTGACATGTCAGGGCACTTGTTAGAAGCAAGAGTCACAGTGGACTTGACCTGTTGGAAGCCCGAGCTCCATGTCCTCGTTTCAACAAAACAGAAGGCAGGAATGCTAACACCCGTTTCCTGGAACTCCTTGTGTTTGCTTGTTGATAACGAATTTCTTCACGTTGTTGACCCAGATGGAGTCACATGTTGCCTGGTGACAGAGGCTGCTCTCCTGACTGGCTGCCTTGTAATTAATGAGCTCTGGTCATTGAACATGGACTGAAATTTCCTGGAAAATGGAATTAAAGGTAATTGACAGCTCCCTTGTCATCTGAGCTGGGTCCCAAGAACAATACTCAGGTGACCCTGCTCGGGTCTCCTTTGGGCCTTCACTTTGATGGCTGGTGAAAACAACCCAGTGTACCTCGAAGAAGAAAAAATGCCATGTAGAGATAAGCGAGAAGGCTTGAGGGAATTTCCTCCTAAGGTTCTTGTACAATCCTCACCTTAGGTTGAAAACCCCCTCACTGTAAAAAAATCCCTTACTATAGAAGTCATTGGCGAATGTGACACATCCCCAAACCATGGATACCATGGAGGGGGTCGCTGCGACTTAAGAATGTTGACAGCTACTGTCATCTCAGTCAGCAATGCCTCTGCCTTTATGCTGGGTGGACTTTGGAGGTTTTGGAGGAGGAACGAAGATGCTTAGGCGACTCAGGTGGGTTGAGTGGCCGGCACTGTTCTTCCCCTCTGTGTCTTCTTCACAAGAGAGGCCACCGATGGCTCTCACTGGTATCTCTTGACATGACATTTCTATTCCTGGTCTGTGGAGCACTTAAGTAAGGATGTCCTTGGTCATGTTTCTTTGCCGTGTTGATGGTTGTAGAAAAGAGACCCACACATGTGCAGAGCTCTCTCTCTGGGATCCTCCTACCAGCAGGCCACTTCTTCCTTCTAGGAAAGACAACCAACTTTGGGCAACTTCTTGTTGACTTTGGGGACTGGAGAGAGGCTGAGCTAGGCCATGTTGGGACTCCTGGCCTGTGCGTTTCCACAGTAAGGATCAAAGTTGGTGAGGTGCTTGGTCGCCTTAGCACTTAGGCTGAGCACAAAGAGGAGCCAAGTAAGACCTTCATGTGGACCCACGTGTGCCATACACAAAGAAAAATGCATCTTCATTAAAGTACATTATAGATATGCATAACAGTGTCACAACAAAATTCATTATTTTATGCAATTACTATAAGCTAGTAACTTTTTTATTTGGGAAATGTAGTTTACGCTCTCTGTCTCCACAAGCCTGTTGCTACCCCTGCCCTCTCACACAGCATCTGTCTTCCCTCTTTTCAGTGCGCCATTCTGATCATGAGTACCTCCCTATTTTGAGAATGTCTACAGCTGTCCAGTGCGTGGGCTTGTGGGAAACTGACAGGTCAAAGTGTCTGGAGACCTTTCTCTCCCCTGAGTGATGTCCTGAGTTCACACACAGTAAAGGCTATAGGTGTGGCCGCTGTTCATTGTGACACTGCATTGGGAGTCAGGACATCTGTTAACGTTCTTTTTCAGCCTCTTCTGCCACCTTGACTGGTCACCTCCCTCATCCTCTAGAACACAGGCTCTGGGGGAAGGTCTCAGGCTGTGTCCTAACGTGGTGGCAGAGTGGAAGGGTGAGCAGCTGTGTGTGAGGGAAAGAACCTCATAACCTCTTGTCGCAGTAACTGATCCACTTCTGCAGGAGTGCAGACTGCACTCCAGTCAGGTAAGAGTTAACCCAGCTCCAAGACAGTGGCGCTGTTCTTCTCCTGAGGACTTCTCATGACTCACATAGATCTTCTATTCTTTGAAAAATTCATGCTGATATAGCATATCTTGATTATATCCACACCCCATTTCTTCCTCCCACTAGCTTCCCCCAGCTACTGTATCTCAGCTCCGTGTTCCCCCTCTCTATCTGTAATATTTACACACTTTACATGCTATACCTACCCTCTGAGTCCAGTTGGTGTAGCCCATGTGCACATGGGCATGACCCACATTTCTTACTGTTCCCGTCACTGTCGATGCTGTTACACTGGAGTTACACTTACGCAGCATTGCAAGCACTCAAGTATGCTTGAGAACCAGCCTATTAGTTAATATATAGTCTTGCTACGTAGCCCGCACTGGCTTTGAACAACACAGCTGTAGTCTTCCTGCCTCAGCTGCCTGATTGCTGGCATTACAGGCACGCGCCATCGCCACCCACATTCATTTCCGCCCATGACTCAAGGATGAGGTAAGGTAGAGATGAGAAAAAGCAGTCAGGTGTGTGAACAAGCCGCATAGACTGTCAGGAGCTCTTTAAGAATGAGTTAAAGCTGGGCCCAGTGGCGCACGCCTCTAATCCCAGCACTCAGGAAGCAGAGGCGGGTGGATCTCTGTGAGTTCGAGGCCAGCCTGGTCTATGGAGTGAGTTCAGGACTACACAGAGAAACCCTGTCTTGAAAAACAAACAAACAAACACACAACAACAACACCTCCCTCAACCCCTCAACCCCCAATCCAAACCAACAAAACAAAACAAAAAGAATGAAGTTCTTCTTAGAGAAGGAGCAAGAGAAATGGGTAAGGGTGGAACAGGCCACACACAGCAGAAAAACACAGTCCAATAGAAGGAAGTGGAATTACTCTTCCAGGAGGGGCCTGGGACCAGCTTTCCTCACCGTAGTGTCTTATGGTCCTTCACTGTGCCCAGCACACTCGGTGCTCACTAAGTTAAACATAACAGATACAATGTATTGGGCATTTCTCTTCCCTTTTTTAGTATGTTTTAAATTTTTATGTCTAATATCATATAACTGGAATTATTCAAGTTGAATCAAGCTAACTGCCCATTTTTCTTTGGAATGTTCACAAAATATCTGATTGTTCCTGCCCACACCTTCTCCTGAGCCACGGAAACGCAACCCAAAGTCTAAGCTTGGGACCCCTTTGCTTTTCCTCTTTGTTAGTTGAAGTCGGGAGGCAGAGCGCTGAATGTGTAGAAATTCAGCCTGTACTCCTGGGAACGCAGTGAAGGTAACTGTGACCTTCAGCCGCTCACACAGTATTGGTAACTTGACCTCAACTTGATTTCCATATAAGTTGTCATTTTATCCACCCAGTGAAAAGCTGTGGAGAACACAGACGGAGAGGTTGTATTTCTCGTGGCAAATGGAAGCAGAATCGGGTGCCAGAAACTATTTTTGCTCAAGTTATAGATAACAGCCAATGCACTGTGTGTAGTTTTGCCTTCAGGGGGATATCCCAAGCTTCTGTGGGTTCCACTGTCGAGCTTAGAGTGACTTTTGGATCTGACTATAAATTTAAAAAATAATTTATTTATTCAGTTTACATCCCAACTGTAGCCCTTCCCTCCTCTTCTCCCAGTCCTATCCTCCCCCTCTTCCTGCTATCCCCCTCCCCTCCACCTTAGAAAATGGAGCCCCCCCCAATCCCAGCATCTCAAATCACATCAGGACTGAGTGCATCCATCCTTTACCGCCATGGCCTGGCAAGGCATCCCTGCCAGGAGGAAGTGATCCAACAGGGTACAACAGAGTCCTTGTCAGAGACAGCCCCTACTCCCCTTAAGAGGGGACCCATATGAAGACCAAGCTGCACATCTGCTACCTATGTGTAGGGGTCTAGCTCCAGCCCGTGCTTGCTCTTTGGCTGGTGCCTCAGTCTCTGTGAGCCCCCCCCCCCCGATGGCCCAGGTTAGTTGCTCTGTTGGTCTTCTTGTTGAGTTCTTGTCCCCTCTGGGTCCTTCTATCCTCCCCCATCTCTTCCACAAGGCTCCCCGAGCTCTGCTCAATGTTTGGCTGTGGGTCTCAGCATCTGTTTCCATCTTTGCTGGGTGGAGCTGTCAGAGGACCACTACGCTAGGCTCCCATCTGCAAGCAGAGCAGAGTGTTGCTAATAGTCTAAGCATATATTTTTATCAAATAGACTAGCAGCTCTGTAGGCAGAAGTAATTAGATATTCACATATCTGTAGTGTCTGTCTTTTTAATAACTGGTTAGGACGTGATAGAAAAGCATTCTCTGGGAAAAAAAGGCAAGAAAACTTTAGTAAACGTGGAAAACACTAATGGTGCACACACCACCCGCCATCGTGTGATATGTCCTTAGTTTCCTGTGTGTGGTTAGGGTTGCTGTGAGTGAACAATGCACCCTGTGTGACGTGTGACCCCGATCCCCCCTTTCCCTTCTGAACATACAGATCTTTCCTCATGCTCTGACCTCAATAGAAATGCCCGAGCAGGGGGTTGCTCAGTGGGTGGTGTCGGCTGTGCAAGGCAAGGAGCAGGCTCTAGATCCCAGCAGCGGGTGCAGCAGCCTTCCTGTAATCCTGGCCCAGCTCTGGGCTGACATGAGAGGTCCTGGCTCAGTGTGCACGGTGGAGAGCGATTGAAGAAGACACTTGACAGCAATCTCTGGCCTCCACTTGCGCGTGCACACATGTACGCATGCACCCACACCTCACCTCCCTCCCTTCCCCCCCCCCCCCCCCCCCAGTGGTTAAGATCTTAACTGGCTAGTTTGCTTGCCTGGTGTGTGGCCTAGCTAAATATTTGATGCTTCAAACTAACACTTTACAAAGGAACAGTTTCTTGTTGTTTTTAACAAATAAAAACATCTGTATTTCAGCTATAGGATGAGTGCTGTTGAGGTCAATTAGGATTTATATATTTCAAACTAAGAAGACTGCAGCCAGTGGCCTGGCACTGCCTCTTCTGCAAGTGTACTTTTAGTTTCATTTTAGTTGACCATAAGTATAGTGGCAGCTGAGCCTCAGTGAGGACAGCTGTCCCACAGATGTGGACGGTTTAGGGTGCACTCTGAGTCTCTGCTCACTGTCTGACCGGTGCTGGTTCTTGGCCAGTTAGGCTCCCTGGTTTAACCTAGTTACCGGACTCTTGGTACCAAAGGCGGCGTTAACTATCTAGGGACACTGTGACAACCATAGGAGGGGCCTTGAGCAGCAGAAACCTATCTTCTTGGGGTTCTGGAGGGCAGAAGACTGATATTAAAGATGGGGGGGGGCCCTCCTGTGGGGAGGGTCTGTCCCAGGCCTGTGCCCCAGGCTGCGGATGGGCCGTCTTCCCTCTCTGTCTCTCCACACTATTTTCTCATTTTCTCTAAATCTGTGCCTCTGTCTAGGTGAAAATTCTCCTGCTTATCTGTTTATAAGGTTGTTCATCTATAATTTAAAATACTCATTTTTAAAGTTTTATGTGTGTGGATTTCCATACATTACCTGCATGTTTGTATGTACATGGCGTGTGTGCAGAACCATGTATGTATGTACATGGCGTGTGTGCAGAACCTATGCATGTCAGAAGAGGGTGCTGGATGGATCCTTTAGAGCTGGAGTTACAGGCCATTGTGTGTGGGTGCTGGGAGCTGAACCCAGACCCACTGGGAGAGCACCCAGCGCTCTTAACTGCTCACATTTGTCTTGCAATAAAATGCACTTTGTCTAATTTCAAGCGTACAGTTCTATGGCGGTACGCGCATTCACATTGACCATTACTGTCTACTTCAAAAACCCTTTCATCACCACAAGCAGAGACTTCACACCCGGGCGGCCGTCCCTCTGACTCCTCCTCCTCCGGCCAGCCTGTTAACCTCTAACACACACACACACACACACACACACACAGCTCTGCATATCCCATATGCTTTGTATTCCCACAGCACTGGCCTGTCTGCAGCACCTCACTGAGCCGCCGTTGCCAGGGTCATCGTCATTGTGTGGTGGTTCGTCCCACTGTGCCTCCTTCTCATGCGGACACCAGTGGGTCAGGGCCAGCGATGCCAGCTGCATTTTAACTTGATCACTTGTACAGACCCTGTTTTCAAAGAAGGCCACATTCTGTGGAGCTGGGAGTTGGAACTCCAGCCAGTACTTACTAGGGGAAAGGTCAGTTCACAGGTGTCTCTAACGCCCATTCACTCTTCCCTCACGGGCTTAGGAAGTGCGTGATGCTTTCAGTAGGTCACACCTCACAACAACACACATCTCCACAGGGAAGTCTGTGCTGTTCATTTATTTACATCTAACATTTTTTAAAAAGTTAAAATTTAATTTGTTAACTTTACATCCTGATTGTAGTGCCCTCCCTCATCACCTCCCGGTCACACACACACCCTCTCTCCTTCATACCCTCTCCCTCCCTCCCCTAGTCCCCAGAGAGGGGAACACTTCTCCCTGACCTCAGCCTATCCAGTCTCACCTCCACTGTCTGTATCCTCTTCTTCTTGGCCTGGCAAGGCCGCCCCACCAGGGGGAAGTGATGAACATGCGAGGACCAGAGTCCATGTCAGAATTAGTCCCTACCCCCCATATTGTGGGACCCACAAGGAGACTGTGCTGCCTATGGACTACATCTGAGCATGGGGGTGCAAACTTGTACGGACACTTTGGAAACCAATCTGGTGCTTTCTCAGAAAATTGGGAATAGTTCTACCTCCAGACCCAGCTATACCACTCTGGGCATATATACCTGAAAGATGCTCCACCATCCAACAAGGACATTTGCTCGACTATGTTCATAGCAGCTTTATTTGTAATAGCCAGAATCTGGAAACAACCTAGATGTCTCTCAGCCGAAGAACGGATAAAGAAACCGTGGTACATTTACACAACGGAACACTACTACTGAGATATTAAAAACAAAGAAACACTGAAATTTGTAGGCAAATGGATGGAACTACATTTAAAACTTTTATGTGTAGGAGTGCTTTATCTTCCTGTATGTGTATCTCATGCATGCAGTACCATCAGTGGCCAGAAGAGGGCATCAGATCTCCTAGAACTAGAGTTAAAAGTGTTTGCGAGCCTCATGTGAATTGAACCCAGATGCCCTCGGAGAACAGTCCTTATTTTGGGTCCCTTTTGAAGGTGAAAGCATAAGCTTCCTCTGTAGAGTTCCACTTAGAAGAAATGACATCACTTCCGATCTTGCACTGCTGGATTCGCTTCTTCATATTTATTCGCAGCACGGCAGGAGGCACCGTGACGGGCAAGTGTGCAGGGAAGAGGTTCAGTGTGGAAAACATTCCAAATGGCAATTAAATTTATTACCCACACCTGAACTCTTTTCAGAAGAAAGGAGGGTCCTAAGAGCAATGGTGGAGGGTAGTGGGGCCAGCTGACACAATCGGTTAGAGTGAGCCAGGTGCAACTCCTCAGCAGTCTGACCTCGTTGGTGGCTGGGACGGGTCGCTGAGGTGCCCTAAGGAAGACATTATTATGCTGTTGTGATTGGAGTCTAATAATTGCTTGAATAAAAAAATCATCAAATTGGTTAGGCTCGATTTCTCTGTAGTTTCTCAGAGTGTTTTTCACTTGGAAGCACAAGCTTTCCCCCTCGACAGAGCCTGCTGATCTGGCCTCTTCTTTGGGTGGCCAGCATCTTCCAATTCAGGGATGAGCAGGCTCGGTTTGACGACATGGTCGCCAGTGACTGAACTGTCAGTAGATGTTCCTGGAAGGCAAGGGGGCTCCCTCTGAGTGGCTTCTCCAAGTTCTCCGTGTAGCAGTACAAGAGACTTTCCTCAAGCAGAGATGGTGGGCTCTTCATCCCTTAATGAACGTTCATACCACCCCAGGGAAGGGGCAGGAAGAATGTAAGAGCTGCAGGAGGCAGAAGAACTGTGACTTGTTCTCACGTGGGCACGGCCCAGCCAGTGTCACCACGAGCTCACAGAAGCAGTGGCTGCCAGCACAGGGCCTGTCAACAGTCATAGACAAGGGAGGGGCCCACGTGGCCTTACTGCTTCCTGCTGAACTGTGAGTGACTGATGGATTCTGGGAGATGAGCTGACATTGTCTTCAGTGTTGTACCTCTGCTGAGCTCACTATGCTCCTGTGCCATAGCAAAACCATGGCTCATAGATGGCCCTGGGTAAACTCAGTGGGTCATAAGCCAAAACAGAAATACATGGGCATATAAAAGAGTCTGTGTGTGTGTGTGTGTGTGTGTGTGTGTGTGAGAGAGAGAGAGAGAGAGAGAGAGAGAGAGAGAGAGAGAGAGAGAGAGAGAGAGAGAAAGAGAGACAGAAAGAGGTTAAAAGAAAATAAGAGAGAATGAGGGCAACAGTAATTGGAATATATATGTTTCCTTATAATTGCGTAGGGGTGTATGCTGGTGTGAGCTACTTGACATATGCAATGTGTTAGAATATAGTTCAGAATAAAATATGCTCCAACAATTTCACACACTGATACTTCTGATGGTGGGCAACTAAAGGATTAAATATGCACACACACAAACATGTGCGTACACACACACACACACACACACACACACACACACACGCAGGCCAGCAAGGCTTCACGATGTCTGATGATCTTTCAAAGCCTTGCTTCACAGAGTGTGTGGGTTTTATACCGAGCATTGGTTGGTTGGTGACCCTGTTGTTCAACCTGATGAACTTAAGGAGAGTTAAATACATTTCTAACAAATTTCAGAAGTGTTTATTTTAGTTACACAGCTGGGTGCAGTGTAGAGACCAGTGGATTGGGAGGAAGCCAGCCTCCACTGATGTGTCTGCGACACAGCTCCCGGATCTATGGCTTAGGGAATATGGAGGGTGAGTGGGTGGGAAGACTGTAAGAGCCAGAGCACCAAGAAGTCTGCTGTGAGACCGTCTCTCCTGGCAACGGCTGCATAAAGACCAGAACAGTGTCAGCGTCAATGACATGCTAGTGCAGAAAAGGAAAAACCCACAGGGTCCAACTCCTAACAGCTACAGGGGACTGAGGACGTTGGGAGGAAAAGAATTAATCTCTCTGAGAGATGAGATCCTTATTAGTTCTCCAACGAGTGGCCAGCCCTAAAACCAGGTACGTTCAAACAACAAAAAAGCACTCAGCGGACTGTATTTATCCATCTGTGCATATGCATACACACATGTATGCATTTAACAATGATAATTAAAGAGGCAATTAGTTTCAGAGTAGGGGTTGGAAGGGGTTGGAGGGAGGAGACATGGGAGGGGTTTGGAAGGGGTAAAGTGATGCCCTAATTCTATTTTAATTAAAAATATAAAATAAAAATGGTACATGTAAATAATAAAATATCATTCACCCATTAAGAAAATCAAAATCACGACATTCATAAATGGGTGGGTATGGAGATAATCATTCTGATCAGTTAATAATAATCAATGACCAGAAAAATGCGAACACTTTTTTTTTGTCACCAGCAGCCAGTTGGTGATTATGAAAAACCAGGAGAGGAAACAACCTGTTAGAAGTGCTGCAGACTTGCAGTAACACACAATTCTCGTTTAGAGTTTTGGAAGGTTATCATCTTAAATAGGAAATACTTTGGTTTTGTTTCTGGGTGTATATTCTGTTTTAAACGTGAAGCTCTTTTTCTTTCATTAATACAAATAACACAAGACTTTAGATGTCTGGTTATTTATCAAATAGTATCGCTTGTTCCAAGTGTGTTTTACTTGGCTGGTCACTAGATGTCTCTCCAAACCCACACAAACCTTCCACTGACCTGGTGCTCACAGCGCTGCAGGTGGAACCCTTCAGGCTTCTGTTCCCATCTCTCTTGCCAGCAATTTTAAGTACTCTGGACCACTGGCCTACGCTGAGATCTCAGGCGAAGCTGGTGGTTTCACAGGCAGGAGACACAGAGGAGCGCATCTCCTTTAGTTGGAGTTAGAGAGACATCTCATCCTGTGTGGAAATTCTAGGGAGGGTTTATAGTCAGGGAGAATTTAAATTAGACAGTGTAGACTTCAGTGGTTTGCATAGATGCCCTTCCGGAACCTTCTAAGGACTGTGCACAGACAGTGGACCTGCCAGCTGTGTGCCTGTGAGCATGCTGAATGGACAGAGCCCGCTGTGCACAGACAGTGGACCTGCCAGCTGTGTACCTGTGAGCATGCTGAGTGGGCGGAGCCCGCTGTGCACAGACAGTGGACCTGCCAGCTGTGTGCCTGTGAGCATGCTGAGTGGACAGAGCCCGCTGTGCATGGACAGTGGACCTGCCAGCTGTGTGCCTGTGAGCATGCTGAGTGGACAGAGCCCGCTGTGCACAGACAGTGGACCTGCCAGCTGTGTGCCTGTGAGCATGCTGAGTGGACAGAGCCCGCTGTGCATGGACAGTGGACCTGCCAGCTGTGTGCCTGTGAGCATGCTGAGTGGACAGAGCCCGCTGTGCATGGACAGTGGACCTGCCAGCTGTGTGCCTGTGAGCATGCCAAGTGGGCGGAGCCTGCTGTGTTAATGTTGCTCGGTGCCCCACCCATGCCCCGGCTCTGAAGTCTCCTCCACAAGTGGTGCTGGGAACAGAATACACACACTTGGAAGAGTAAAACTAGATCCTTCTCTCCTGACCATCAAAAAGCAACTCAGAATGGGTCAAAGACCTTAATATCAGAATGGACCTTTGAAAATAAGGAGACTATTCAAGATGTAGGTACAGACAGTGGCTTTCTGAGTTGGAGTCTAGTAGTTCAGGGATCGTGGATGGGATCAAATAGGAGCACCTCAAATTCTGCAGCTTCAGCAGAGCCGAGCAAACAATGCACAGAAGAAACAGCCCGCAGGATGGGGGAACAATCCCACCTAACTGGAGATTAATACCCAGAGTACTAAAAACTCTAAGACCGCAAAGCACAAACAATCCAAGCAACAAACGGGGAAGTAATCCAAACAGACACTTTCCAAGGAACATAAGTACCCAATAAATATGAGGGGAATGCAAATCAAAACTACACCGAGGACTTGGGGTGTTGGCACACGCCTTTAATCCCAGCACTTGGAAGACAGAGGCAGCTGCATCTCTGAGTTCTAGGTCAGCCTGGTCTACATACTGAGTTCCAGGACAGTCCAAGCCATGTAGAGAGACCCTGTCTCAAAACAAAACGAAACCTACATGGAGGGCTGAAAAGATTGCTAACGGATAAAGTGCCTTCCTTATGAGCTCGGCAAGTCAAGCTCAGCGTCTGGAACCCAAGCACAGTAGAAGGACAGACGTGACTCTACAAAGCTGCCCTGCGGCCCCCATAAGTGTGACACTAACGAGCTCGTCTTTGTTATCTGACAGCGTTTTGCTCCTTCTAGTTTTCTTTACACATGACACTTTTATGCATACATGAACCATATTGTCATACCCATTCCCAATTACCCCTTTTTTCCTCTTGAAGCCGTGAACCCCTTCTTCGTCCCACTTCACCCCACAGTGACCACACCATTCAAAGATCTCCCCACTCCTTGCCCCACCCCAGCGACCATTCACAGCTAATAGCTCCCGAGGAAGAGGTAGAGTCTCCTTCCTCTGTCCACAACGGGAAGTTGGAGGGCCCAATCTTGTGCAGGTATCCTTAACTGCTGCGTGTTCGCGGTTGCCATGCCAACGCCATAGTCCGATGACAGCATTTCATTGCGCATGTTCACGTCATCCAGAAAAGCCCCTCAAACATTTAAGTGGATCCGTGTTTAGAATCGTTTTATATAGAGGTTGGGGTGAGCGGTGGTGGTAGGTTCCCGCCCTTACTATCCGTGGGTAATTGGCTGGGTTTACAGTCCCAGGCATAAATTCCCTCCCATCCAGCAGGCTTTAAGTCGTGGACAGGGGTAATCTCTCAAGGTTGCACCCCCAAATGAAGAGCTGTGGGCTTTTAACAGCTGCTGAGAGGAAAATCAGTTTTCCCAGGCAGGGGCCCCCTAACTGGCTACTTAATCCCAAGTGGTCCACCTTAAAAATATGTATATGTGAGGAACATTAAGTACACTCAGCAAGTTGGATATGTATGTATGTAATAATAATAATTAAAGAAAAATGGCATACGTTTAAGTGGGGGTGGGTGGGGGTAACATGGGAGAAGTTACAGAGAGGAAGGGAAAACAATATAAATACAGTGCTCCTAGGTAAAATTCTCAAAGCCATTCTTTAAAAGGGAGCTAATTTCACTTCAAAAATCTGTTTGAAATGAAAATAAAGTCACTTTCAAACGTAAGCTCTTGATGTGGACAAGAACCGCCCCCAACAGTTTAAATAGAGTGACCTGGGAGTTCCCTGAGCTCTGGCTGCCTCCGCTTTGTGTTTGTTTTGGGTCCTGTGTGCAAGTCAGCCTTCCAGTGCCCTCGTGCTGTTTTGGCACGCACAGAGTCTGGAGGTCACAGTTGAGAAATGGCACCGAAGAGCGACTGAGGTTCTTCCTGTCTGATGTTCTGTTCCTGTCCCTCTGGTTTGTGTCCAGAGTGTCAGCGCTCACATTTTTTTCCTGAGTTCATTGATGTGTCTAACTGTGCTCCCTGCACCTGGCCAGCCCGGGGCCTCAGGCTCACAGGGAGATGGCCTCGTAGGCCTGCTTCCTGGGCCTCAGCACTCAGCGTGGAAGGGCAACGAGTCACATTTGGAAAGATCCCTATCCTGTCAGGGACCACACAGGTTAGCGTCGGCTGTTCACGAATGTTTACTGCTATTAATCTGCCCAAGCCTTTTCTTTTTTTCCTTTCTCAAACTGGCCCAGTTATTTCATATTATCCAGCTCCACGCTGACTGCAGGTAGGTGCACGAGGATAGATTCCTGCCTGGGGAGGAGGAGAACCAGTCTGCTCAGTCCCTGGACACTCAGCATACATTCCTGGAGGAATGAAGCCGGGACGGGGGAGTAGCAGATAGTTAGCTGAGAGAGTATTCAATGCAGTACATTTAAATCAATCGCTTGGCCTACCCAACCATCTACTTATCTATTCTGAGTGATGGGGGTAGAACACGGAGCCTCTGGCGTGCTATGCAAGAGCTGTCCTCTATTTTTTGATCGACTTTTTCCTCAACTCGCTCCCTTCACACCGAGCTCCTTACAGATGCTCTCCACCACTGAGCCCTCCATCAAAGCTCATTTCTTTAAAACAAAACAATCAATTCAGTCTCCCTGTAATGAGGTGTTATCACAGAGAAGGCACAGTCCTCTGACATTCCCGTTGTACCCTTCTGACAGATACAGGGAAAACCACTAGGGAATAGTAGGATTTCAAGGTCTCTGTACGATGTACTTAGCTATGAAGCGCTCAGCAGACACCTGTAGATGAGGGACAGCCAAGCGATGGAGTGTGAGCGCAGCAGCCATCTGCTTTCTAACCACCACTGAGTCTTTATGAGTTACTTCCTCAGAGACCTCTGGACTTTAAATGGTGATGTTAGTCAGAGTTCTTTCAAAACCCAGACCTGTTTTCAGAACAAATGCCAGATTTCCTGGCGAGGGCGGTCCTAGCGCCATCATCTAACGGGCTGTGTCTGGGTGATCTTCCCTTTAGTGTTTACTTAAGGAGGAAGTGATGCTGTCCAGACCCCAAGTAGAAATGAGATCATGTCATGAGGCTCCCTCTGTTCTCATATTTTCCTTCAGCCATGTGGTGACACCAGGATCCAAAGGCAGATGGATTTCTTTGACGGTACTACAAGGCGCCTGCCATTTCTAGGCTTCCATGATCGCTGGGAAATTACTAAAGAGAATGAGGCTACCTGGGAGGGGCACCAGTCACCACGTGCGCTTTTCACAGCCTTGGGAACATACAGCGGAACTGATGTTGGCATCCTCAGGGGAGACAGCACCATTAGATTCTAATGCCTGTTTATTTAGTCAGTGCAGGTGTGTAGGTGTTTGTGTGCATGCACATGTACACCTGCACACATGTGTATGTGTGCATGTGTATGTTTGGGTGTGCATGTATGTGTGTGTGGAGGCTGGTATCCGTATCTTCCTCCGTTGCTTTTCTACCTTATGTTTTGAGACAAGCTCTCTTCAAACCGAGAGTTACTGATTTGGCTAGACAGGCTAGTTAGCGAGCTTCTGGGATCCTCCTGTCCCCAGGCAAGCACTGGGATTACAGGTCTGTGCTGCCATCTGGGGGTGGGGTGGTGGTGGTTTTATGTGGGCGCTGGGAACTGAACTCAGGTTCTCCTGTTTGCACAGCGAATACTTTACCGGCCCGGTCATCTTCCCGGGCTTCCTATTGCTTTTCAGAGAAACACATTCACCAACATTTACATTGAATTTAAGATTCTGCTCTTAAGCACCAAGATTTAAGGAAGAAAAACATCTTCCACTAATGTCCCAAAGTTGTAGGTGTTCTCTGACAAAGGACGAAAAGGTTCCATTGCCACCGGCTTCAGGAAGTGCTGTTGAAGGACACGATGGAGTGACCAGTAGATATTTACAGTCCTGGTTTTTGACCGGCAAATGTGTTTCCATAACCTAAAATTTTTCTCTAATTTTAAGTAAATCTCACTCCTGAGAAATTGAGGAAAACAGATGGGGGCAGCCCGGCACACCTGCTGTCCTATCCAGTTTTCGAGTGGCTAGCGTTCCCTTGAGGGTTTGATTCATTTATTTCTTTAGCTGTTCATTTAACAAGTGTCTTCCTGGTGCTTTCTCTGTGCCAGTTATTTAGGAGTCAACCTTAAAGGAAGTGCATCACAGGTGGCTGGTCCTCCCTCCTTCCTTCTGTGATCGCTCCAGTGTGTGACACTGAGCAACAACTGTTCCCAGCTCCCCTGCAGTGAAGACGTTATGTGTCCAGCCAGTGGGACTGGGTCCTGAGGGCTCTGTGCAGAGCTGTTATTTGACCCATGCATATGTCTGTGGCTGGCAACACGGTAGCCGTGTGGTCTGGACGGTGGAGAACAGAAAGGCCTCAGACCCTGATACTACGGGGTTTTGTCACAGCCTATTGCATTTATGATGAAACGCCAAAGAAAGCAACCGAGAGCCATTAACTCACCGCTACTCAAACAGTGGCGTCTTGGTCTAGAAAGGATCCAGTGACCAAGTGCGGGGCCAGCAGAGGGGGTCGGTGGGGCCTCTGGAGGGCTCCCTTAAACCAGGCAGCACAAAATGAGCATCCCAGTGTGTGTACAGGGCCCGAGTGTAGAAACAGAGCACTCCAGGAGCTTCATGCCCACGAGTTGAGAAATAAAAGACCCCAAAAGCCAAAATTGTTTTCAAAGAGGGTGGAGAGAGGCACACATTCTTGTCACTTTCCCCTCCTTAACTGAGGAGGGGAGCAAGGCCAAGTTTCCACCAGGAGCTAGGTCTGAGCCCAGCCTTGAGGTGTGTGAGCTCCCAGTGTGAGTCCAAAGCTCTCAAAAGAGCCAGGCTCAACTTTCTCAGCCCCATCTATATATCTCTGCAAAACAAACCCATGCATGGCAAACTTCCTTCCAGGGACAAGGCTGCCTCTGTCCACACAGTGAGTACATGTAACACGTGTGTAAATTTAGATGTGGGCTAGGCACAAAGTAGCTTTTTCTTTCTAAAGGAGGAAAAGGGGGAAAAAAAACCGAGCCTTCAGTTCCTTACTAAATGTGGCACTTTTAGATCTGAGTCGGCAGGAAGGACCACGCCAGAGTGTGCTGAGCCTCCACACAGCCAGCGAGATGTCACTGTGGCAGAGAATGTTCATAATTAATGAACTGGCTCGATGTGCTCTGCGTTCGACGTTGACGAATGTGTGGTGCAGTCTTCCCCTCGGGGCCCGGCAGTTGATCTGGGAAGCTCTTCTGTCTGTATCCTGTGATGGGCATGGATCATGACACGGGCATCCGATACCTGCCACGCGAGCTCAAGGGACAGCTGTGCAAGCCCGATTTAACCCACCTGCCACCCGAACAGTGTCCAAGGAGCGAACATGGGATCGGAGCTTCTCGGACAAGGGAATGGGATGCTGACTAGAGTCTGAGGAGCAGGATTTGTATAATTGAAGTCTACTCCTATTTCTACCATGAGTGCTCAGACTGTCGGAAATGGCCGCAACATTGCCTTTAAATGACCTGATAAAAATTTGCTTCATTGCTTATGTAGTTCACCACGCTAAGCCGGTGTCTTGATACACTATTTGGTTGACAAACTCTAGTTTTCATTTATTTATTTGCGCATAGTTCCAGCATTATCTCAGGCTAGCCTGGAACTCACCATTTAGTCCAGGCTTGCTCTGAACTCAGAGTCTTCCCCACCCACATCAGCCTCCTGGGTCTAGAGCAGCAGTTTTCAGTCTCCTCAACGCTGCGGCCCTTTAATACAGTGCCTCATGTTGTTCCCCAAGCACAAAATCATTTTCAGTGCTACTTCCTAACTGTAATACGCCACGGTTATAAATTGTAATGTAAATATCTGTCTTTTCTGATGGCCTTAGGTGACCTCCTTGAAAAGGCCAGTCAACCACCAAAAAGACCATGACCCACAGGTTGAGAAGCATTGTTCGAGGGCAGACAGGTAATCACCTTTCTATCCGACCGCTGTGTGTGTCAATGCAGGAAGTACAGGACTGCAAGGAAGGCATGGTTAGTTAAGCTTAGTACTATGAGAAAACACTACCTCTTTAGCCTGAGAATGTGGTGGAGCCTGTTGAACTACTAAGTTTGCTGGTAACCCTGGCCTGCTGAGCAGACACCCACCATCTCAATACTAGAAAGTAACCCCTTGATGGCCTCTGCCTTCCAGAGTGCTACTAGTACCTCCTATAATGGACCCTAGCAGAAGGGTGATTGCAAAGACTTCTGGGGAATGTAGTTCTCAGGCATTTTGCTCCTGTGTCAAAGGGGGTGGGGTGGGCAGAGAGAAGTTCATAACTGAGAAACCCAGCCCCCAAGTCCTTCTAAAAATATCCATCAAAGAAACTTAGAGGTTATATTTTGTGCTTGATTAGATGAACGGGTAGATCTTTTGCTGGCTAGTCATTTCCTTAACCCCATCTCTGAGAAGTCATTTAAAATCAAAATCTGACATAACATTATGCTAATGGTATAAATTAAAAGTGTTCATCATAATGCTTATTCAAATTATACAACTGGCATTATTGGCAAATCAGGGCCAATGCCACCCTAATACTCTGCCTTCACTATGCCAACCCCAACTCTAAGTTTGAATAGAATAAACCTGAACACATTAGGTAGAGAAGAGGTGGAATTTAAAGTTCATCTTAACTATCATGAGTCTCCCATTCCAGGAGGGGAGCTCAGATGGTCCTGACTCTAGACAGCTGGAATCCTGGGGTGATGTAACTTCCCAGGTACCCCGAGCTATGGGGGGCAACGGGCTCTCGCCACTGAAGAGTGTCCAGCAGCTGCAACCAGTCACAGAAGCAGACATAGAGTGTCCTTGCTCCTCGTGGTGGCTCAGCCATGGGACACCGTTCATAAAGAGAAAGTGATCTCTTGGCCTTCTGTAGAGAGAGCCTGGGGACTTTGCTTTTCTGAATATGCAGCTATGTTTACCCCTGGGTCTGAGAGACATGCCTGCAGGGCTTTTCCCTTCTCTGCTGGAGGTGACTTGGCAAGCTGACAATTACTGTCACTATAAATCCCATCACTGAGCTGGGACAAGTGGGAGCGGCTGAGACCACACGGGCAGCCAAGGGGACTGTAGACACCAAGTCTGCTGGGGAATGGCCCCTTTGATCCTCTCAGACAGCAGCATCAGCCTCGGCAGAGTTGATGAAGGGTCCGTCCCAATGGAGGTGGGGGCGGGGGTATCACTGAAGTGTGTGGGCAGGTGCTCAGCAGGAGAGTCCTGGAAAATGGCGCAGGGATAAGGGTTCATGCTTTTTTTTTTTAATCATAATGGAGGCATTCCACTTGTGATGTAATGTGTTTAGTCTGGTCAACCTCAGCTCACGTAAGGTCAGATGCTCTCTGGCCAACATGGGAATAGAAATGGCTGCTTCCTTTCTTGATATTTGCGTGAACGGACAGAGTCAAATCAGTTTGGCTAGATTCAGTATTCGTAGAAACATATGCTGTCTGAGTGGAGGGAGACAGCAGACCTGTGTCCCTGGAATAGACAGGCAGGCCAAGCCTGAAAGTGCTCCGGTCATGCCTTGTTGAAATCACACTAGGGCTGTTTGTCCAGAAGCGACTGTGGTGAGGGGAATCTACTCTTGCCCTCTATCCTGTCATCACTCCAGCCATTTCTGACTGTGGTCTGTGTCTGTGTCTGCGGATGTCTTCTTGAAATTAGCAGAGGCTGCCAGGACACCCACTCACAAGTCTCTTGGCTAAGGACCTAATCTAGTCTATCAAATTATTCTGGCTTCTGAATCATGGTCTTGAACTAGATAAGTCATGGTTCCTCTGATCGGATAGCGATTTAATTTGGTCTTTCACATACACCAGCAGGCAATGAATGAATGAATGAATGAATGAGTGAGTGAGCGAGCCAGTCAGTCAGTCCTGAGGGGACCATCAGCTTCCCACTGATGCTCTCCTGCTGCTCTGTGAAGAAGGGGACTTGTTGCTTCTATGCCTGTCTGCAGGTTTGCCATTTCTAAGCAGGCCTCAGGAGGGGCTGTGTTCGGAAGCACACGCCATGTAACGTGTCAGGCAGATCAAACAGGCGTTTCAGGGCTGATGACAAGGGGAAATGGTTAGTAATTAGTGAAAGGATGTGGGTTGGTCCCACCGGCTGAAAGAGCCCAGAGCTTCGGGGAGGGCATTGTAGCGGCTGCCAGGATAGTGAGTGTCTGGGCTGAGGTGCGGGTGTGTGGGTGAAGCTTGCAGGTGTTAATGCCATGGGCAGAGGGGAGTGGTGGGCAGCTGACGAGCGTGGAAAGTCTCTCCCAGGTGGAGGATTCCCTGATTCTAAGAACTTCCCCGGTTCTGTCATAGCGTTGGTCTGTCTTTAAATGGAGTTTTAGGGGCCACCAGGGGTGCACAAGACCTTGACAGTGGCATTAATTTTGGGAGTCACACTGTGGTTTCTCAGTTACCTATTGTGTTGTACATCAAACGTTTTCCTCACAGGTTTAGGATCAAAGAAACCATTTTCTTGCCCTTTGCTCATTTCCTCTCTGTGTGCAGACTCACGCATCACTGAAGGCAGATCAATCCACAGGGAGTGTGTGAGGCTTCTGGCTTCTCCATCATGCCTGTGGCCACTCTACACTTTTTGTGGCTTGGCGGTGCAGAGTGGGGTGTAGGAGAGGGCGGTGGCACAAGTGACAGAGGCTGCAGAAGAGGAGGTGAGAGCCCCGCCACATTTCAGCAGGGAAATGCTGAGCGCCTTGATTAGCTTTCATTTATGAGGTTGAGAGTCTTAGGAGGTAGACGGTGTGTGTGTGTGTGTGTGTGTGTGTGTGTGTGTGTGTGTGTGTGTGTGTGTGCGTGTGTGTGTGTGCACGTGTGTGAAGAATAATGGAGACATGGCGGAGGGGACTGGAGAAGTGACTCAGTGAGTAAAGGGCTGTGCAAGCGTGAGGTGCTTTAAGTTTGGTCCCTTAACTCAAGTAAAGCCAGCAGCAGCAGCTGCAATCCGGCACCTGTAGGGAGATGGAGGAGGAAACAGAAGAGTCCCCAGGGGCCTGGAGCCAGCAGCAAACAAGTGACCCAGCTAAGCCAACGCAGAAGGTGAGGGCTGGCACCCAGGGCTGTCCTCTGACTGCCACATATGTGTGTAGGCATGCACATGCTTACACACAAGCACACACACACACACACACACTGACACACAAACACATACAACACACATAGACACAGACACACACAGACACACAGAGCCACACACAGACACACAGACACAGACAGACACACACAGACATACACACACACAGACATACATACAGACACAGACACACAGACACACGCACATGCTATGTCACAACACAAGCTAGAGTTATCTGAGAGGAAGGAGCCTCAATAGAGAAAATGCCTCATGAGATCAGGTGTAGGCAAGCCTGTAGGGCATTTTTTTAAAAATTAGTGATTCATGGGGGAGGGCCCAGCCCATTGTGAGTGATGCCATTCCTGGGCTGGTGGTCCTGGGTTTTATAAGAAAACTGGATAAGCAATTCAGTGGGGCAGCACCCCTCCAGGGCCTCTGTGTCAGCTCCTGCCTCCAGGATCCTGCCCTGTTTGAGTTCCTGCCCTCACTGCTTTGAGATGAACTGTTATATGGAACTGTGAGTGAAATAAGCCCCTTTCCTCCTTTGTTTTTTTTTTTTTTTTTTTTTTTTGTCACAGTGTTTCGTCACAGCAGGAGCAACCATAAGACACTCTGTATACTTGAATAGAATGTCAGTAAAAGGGGGAACGCCATTTAGCTTGACGTGACAGCCAGAAAGCCATAAGCCTGGGCTTTCAATGTCTGCCTCGCCTTTCTCTATATACTAAGCTTCTATTTTGTTTAAAAAAAAACCCCACATTTTTCTTTAAAAACTATACGTAAGAGTGTTTTGCTTGTATGCACGGATGTGCACTACGTGTGAGTCTGGTGCCCTTGGACGTCAGAAGAAGGCATTGGACTAGAGTCACAGGTGGCTGTGAGCGGCCATGTGGGTGTTGGGAATCAAACCTGAGTCCTCTGGAAGAGCAGAAAGTTCTCTTTAACTGTTGAGCCATCTCTACAGGCCCCTTGCTTTGCTTTTCTTCATCATTAATTCCTGATTCAAGCTGTCCATTGTGTAGGGCATCCATGCTATGGACTAGATCCACCATCTGCCTAAGAGGCTGGGGAGGAAGAAGACCTCTGAAGGCATGGGTTCAACTCGCCAACCCTTAGACTCTTCTTAGACCTTTTGGGTTGCTCAGTACAGTTGGCTCATCCTCTACTCTTAAATCTGGAGGCCCTGGGCTTTGGACTCAAACCCTAGCCATTCTCCTAGTCAATGGAGGTTATTTCAGTGGAAACGCAGATTCTGGCCAATAGCTACCCAGACTCTTGTTTGGATATTTTTGCTGAAATGCAGGTCTCTCCCTTGTGACTTCACTCACTCACTGGTGTTTATTCTAGATTTATTCGATACGCATGGCCACAGAAGTACAATCTGTGTGGTGGCTTTTGTCAAATCTTTATTGCTGTGGCTCATGATCAGTAATGGGGTTGAACAGTGCTGGAATAAATGTCATTTAACCTTAAGTGGCTGGCAGGCAGCTGAGGTGGGGAGCAGTGGTTCTGGGTGTAATAGAATGCTTTTTGCTTCAACAAGGTCTCTTCCTGGAACAATCATCCATCCGTGCCTGCCTTGTCTTCTGGAGCAGAGTTTGCCTATCAGATACTTGAAGCCAATAACCTGCTGTGTTGTTCTTCCAGGTTTTTCCCTCTCCAGAGAAAGGCAGCTATCATTCCTATGTGATGTTGGTCATCCCCGCCACCCCTCCCCCACTGTCTTGAGTATAAGTTACGTGGTGGGCATGCTACTTACACATGTCTCCTGTGCTTTGGTTTTATTGTGAGGTTACTGTAAGCTAATTACTCTGAGATTTAAGTTTCAGATTATTGTTAAAATACATGTGTGTGAGTGTGGAATCCAGAGGAAAATTGTTGGAGGTTATTTCTCAGGCACCATCCCCTTGGTTTTTTTGAGACAGGGTTTGCCATTAGCCTGGCTAATTTAGAAGTCTGCCAGGCTGACTAGCTGGGCAGCAAGTCCCAGGGATCTTCCTGTCTCTGCCTCCCTAGGGCTGATACTATAAACAGATGCATTTGTTACAAATTTAAAAAGCTTGTCTTCACTATGCTCCTTGGTTTCTTATTTCACTTTTGACTCCTTGGGCCCACATCTCCCTTTCAGTGAGTTATCATCTTCTTTTGCTAAGTGAACTCCATTAGAGAATGACCTGGGAAGGGTTAACTTTCAGAACCTTTGTGTATCTTCAATGCCTTTATAGCACTTGCCTTTTTTTTTTTTTTTTTTTTTTAACACTTGCCTTTTTAAGTGCCAAACAGGATGAGAATCAGATTCTTGGTTCACAATGTTTCTTTCTCTGAACTTTCAAGTTATTGTCCTATTATTTTTAGCATTAAGTATTGTTAATGCAACAGTTGCTGCTGGTCAGATACACATCATTTCAGGTAGTCTGGTGAGCGTCTCTTATAGCACTTAGGACTTTCTCTTTATCCGCAGATTTCCTAATTTTATAACAGCATGACAAAGATTAGTCCCCTCCCTTTTTAAACAACTGACGAGCTCTTAAAGCCACATGCTTTCTCATCCCTGGAAAAATTCTTTTCTGTTTTGAAACTAGTTTTTCTTTTCTTTTCCACTCTTAAAATTTTTTACTTTTTATTTCTAGAATTTTAATTAAATGGATATTTATATTTCATGTTTTAAAAATAAAACATTTTGGGGGCTTAAGCGATGATTCAGTGGTAAAGAGCACTTGCTGTTCTTACCGAGGACCCAGGTACAATTCCAAGCATCTGTATGTGGCTCACAACTGTCTATTTAATTTACTCTGTGACTTTCGCCAACACCATGCATGCCAGTGGGCACTGACAAACCTTTAGGCAAAACTCATACATATAAAATTAAAAAAAGAAATGTTTTCCATTTCTTTCTTTTAATGAGATAATCTTAATCCCTTGGCTTACTCTCCCAGATTAATAAAATACTATTTAACTATGACCCTTTTATAAACCTATTTATCCCCTAGATATTTTATTGCCACAATTGATTTTTAAAAAAATTTCCAAGAGGCCAGATTCTAACAGATGTGAAACTCACTTTTGTGTTTTCACAATGCAGCACTAAAAAACCTCCTCCCCTGACTGCTCTGTGAGCTGTTTCCTCTAGTGCTGGTCTTTTTCCATAGTGACCTTGTGCTTCTATTTCTCGAGCTCAGCGAGTCTGTTGCATGGCCAGCCTTGCTTCTAAGGATGCTGTTTGTTCTGAGGGTGCCAGCAAAGCGCTCGCCTCTGGAGACTGTGGGTTGGGGATGATGAGATACTAGAAGGTTCTGTGGCCTTTCTCAGTGTGTCTCCTGTGTCCAAGCTCCATCCTAATCTGCCTCGTTTGGGACTCAGGCTGTTTTTGCATCTCCTTCTTATTAGGTAGATTACAGGAGAGTATGAAGGTGAGGGACAAGGATGAAGTCTTGATCTCCTTCTCATCCAAGCTTCTGTCTGGCTGCTTTTGGGAGTGGCGGTGTTTTTCTGCCTACAATCAGGACTCCTGAGGCTTCTTCCACTGTGCCTCCTGCTCTCCTTGGTGATTCCTAACTGCCCTCACTTTCTCTCCCTTCTGGGACAGGAAGGGTAGCTGTTTTCTCCCATTGCAGCCTTTGCGAATGTCAACATTTCTTGCTCATTCCATTTGTAACTTCTCCCAACGCCCCACCTATGAATCTTTTTTTAGAGGGTACCATTCATTTCTTGTCAATACCTTGGCTGAGATGAGAGGGGTTCTGGGAAGGAGTTTTCTTGTGTGGTTCCTCCATGTTTTCTCAGAGATTCCTGACTGTGGCACTAACATGAGACGTGGTACTAACAACTGATGTCAACCGTAACAAACAGTCCCAAAATCTTAGCAGTTCACCAAAGGCATTTCTCCTTTTCTTGTTCAAAGGGCCCTAATTTTCTTCACACTGTACCACTGCCCCCATTCAAGGCCTCCATATAGCCATCAAGGAAGGGGTAATGCAGAAAAAAGAATGGGTCTCTGTTATTAGGGGAAAGAGTGAGGAGGTCTACAGGGTACATTTTGTGACTTAGAAGGGGAAGTGCCATTTATTTTCCATCCATTGACCAGAAACTAGTTACATGGTCTTAGCCGGTTCTCAGAGGAGAGCGGTACATACAGTTTCCCACCGGCCTGGGAACATGAAGATGGGCCTCTTGAACATTTACTGCTTTCTGTTGTGGTTGAGCTGGGATGATGCACCTTGGGCCCCAGTGCCCCAACCCTTCACTTTGATTTGTGTGGCATGCTGCTGTTAGCCACAACTCAGTTCAAGAGGAGGAGGAAAGAGGGTCAAGACATGGCCACTCCACATATAGACTGGATCAATCCCTGAATTGTTTCTGTCTGTCTGTGTGGTATTAAGAGGTTGCTTAAAAAAAAAAAAAAAAAAAAAAAAAAAAGGTTGCTAAGAGAAGATAAAACAACAGGATGTTTCCATTGACGTGTTTTAGCTGCTTAGCTTACTGTTGTGATAAAATACCATGATAGCAACTGAAGGGAGAGAGTTGTTTTGGTCCACAGTTCGAGGGCCCAGGCATCATGGTGGTGAAGTCATGGAGGCAGGGGCTCAAGGCGGCTGACCATGTTGCACCCGTCTTCATAACACAGACAGAGGTGAACACTCCACTCAGCTCACAATCTCCTTTTCGGTCAGCTGAGACTCCTTCCCATGGAGTGGTGCTGACTACTTATCGGGTATTTATTCCCATCTTGATTAACCCAATCTAGATCATCCTTCCTAGGCATGTCCACATAGCTAAAGGTGGCACTAATGGCCATTCATGACAAATGTCTTGGTTGTATCTCAGCTGTCTTTTTCTCTTCCTTCCCCTTTTTCAACACTCGGCATATCTGGCCACTGCTCTTTCTTTCAGCACAATTTTACCTTTGACCTCCTCATCCCCTTCTTGCTCTCTACCCTATAGTTGCCTGTGTTGCTCATCTGCCTGATTTTTCCTTCTCTTTACCAACCTAGGGCTCTTATTATGTTTCCTAGGATTAACGCAGTTAACGAGGTAGCTCTAAGTGTGCCACTGGCAAGCTCATGCCCCTGTCTCAGTAGTTTTGTGTTTCTGATTTAGAACAAGTAAGGCCTGTAAGAGCTTCGTTAACCTCATGTTTTTCTTTCTACCGTCACTTTCCTCTTGTTGTTCCACTATCTCCCAAAGAGCGAGATATGGATACTTTCGTGTGATTCCCTTTCCCCCCTTAAATAACAGCATCCCATGGATACATCCCAGATCCTGACCAGCCTTTACATTCTCCTCATTCTTTCTTTGTAGAAAAATAAATACAATTGACCTTCAGAATTGCTACCCTAAAGATGTTCAGTCGGCTGACCCAGTTTTCTTGAGGTGAGCTGATAGAAATATACACATGCACACATGTATACACACACACACACACACACATGCATAAACACATGCACACACACACACTACAACAAATAGGGGAGAGAGAGAGAGAGAGAGAGAGAGAGAGAAGAGAAGAGAGAGAGAGAATCTCCCAGATGCTGCATTTCTTTTTGTCTTGGTCCATATCTATGGGTTCTAGGTTGTAGTTTACTATGGAAGGCTATCATATGATGGTGGCCATGATTTATTGGCAAAGCCAAAGGTGTCAAACTGTGATGGATAGTTTTATGTCACTTTTACACAAGCTAGAGTCATTTGAGAAGAGGCAATCAATTGAGAAAATGCCTCCATAAGATTGTCCTGTGGACAGATATGTACCACGTTTTCCTAATCAGTGATTGATGTTGGATGGGCCCTGCTCATGTGGGCAGTACCAGCCCTGGGCTAGTGTCACAGTTAGGGTTTATGTTGCTTTGGTAAAACACCATGACCAAAAAGCAAGTCGGGGAGAGAAGGGTTTATTCAGCTCACACTTCCACATCGCTGTTTGTATTGAAGGAAGTCAGGTCAGGAACTCAAACAAGGGCAGGAACATGGAGGCAGGAGCTGATGCAGAGACCATGGAGGAGTGCTGCTCACTGGCTTGCTTCCCATGGCTTGCTCAGTCTGCTTTTTTATAGAACCCAGGACCAGAAGTCCAGGGATGGCCTCGCCCACAATGGGCTGGGCCCTCTCCTATTGATCACCAATTGAGAAAATGCCTTACAGCTGGATCTCATGGAGACATTTCCTCAACTGAGGTTCTTTCCTCTCTGATGATTCTAGCTCATGTCAAGTTGACCCAAAAAACCAGCCAGTGCAGCTGGTGATCCTGGGTACTAAATGGAAGCAGGCCGAGTAAGCCACGGGATGGAAGCAGGCCGAGTATGCCATGGGAGCAAGCCAGTGAGCAGCGCTTTTCTGCATCAGCTCTTGCTTTGTTTGAGTCCCTGCGATGATAGACTGTGCTGTGGAACTGTAAGCTGAGGTATATCTCTCCTCCCCAAGTTGCTTTTGGTCATGGTATTTTCTCACAGCAATAGAAGCCTCAACTAAGACACAGACCTAGTGAGGGTGTGACTGAAACATGAGTGGCAGAGAAATCAAGAAAACATTCAACTAAAAAAAAGAAAGAAAGAAAGAAAGAAAGAACTCGTCTGGCTCCAGTTTATAAGCAAACACACGGAGTGCTTTGGAATTTCTTCGTCAGCTTGGTTTTGGCAATGAAAGCAACTCTGAACGTCTAAAGTCCACCTCCTGGTTTTCTTTTTATTTATTTAAATGTATTTTTCCACCTCCTAGTTTTCTCACATCTTCGTTCCAGTGTAATCGACACACAAAGAACAACTCACCTTTGACATGCACAACTTGATGAGTTGAGAATATACAAATTTCACTGTGCTAGACACATACACACTACCTCCTACAGCTCCCTTAACTCGCTTTTATTGCTTGTTTTGTGGTAACAAAGTTTAACAGGAGATCTACCCTCTCAACCAGTGTCGAAGGATGTAGCATTGTGTTGCTAATTAGAGGCGCAATCATTGCACATAGCTTTATAATTTACTTATTTAGCATAATTTTATACCATCAAGCAAAATCTCCCTGTGTCCTTTCCATCGCCCAGGTGCCGGAAAGCATTGCTGTGTCCCTTTTCTCTGTGCACTTTCTCCTGTACCCATTTCATGCTCACATGATCACACAGCATCTGGCTTTTCATAACTAGATATTTTTACTTAGTAAAGTGCCCTCAAGTTTATCCAAGTGGTTGGCTTCATCCAAACAAATGCAAAATAACGTTCACTATATGTACGTACTCCATCCTGCGTATCTGTCGATGGACCCGTGGGTTGCTGCTCTGACATTTTGGCTCTTATGGTATAATGAACTGGCCATGCGGACGTCCTTTTCAGAAACTACAGTTTCAACTCTTTCTGATTTATCCTCAGTGGGGTGGCTGCATCATCTGAGACACAGCGACACCATCACAGCTCTGTTTGTTGTTTTGATGTCTTCCATGCTGCCCCCTCACTTGCCACATCCGTGCCGACAATGGACGAGGAGTGTTTTTTATCATTTGTTTTCTGGGTAACAGCTCCATAACAGGTGTGAGAAAACGTCTCTTTGTAGCTTTGATGTCCCTCGTCTAGATGGTTAAGGATGCTGAGCACATTCCCATAGAGCTATTGACTACATAGGTATAATCCTAAAGAAGAGCCTGTCCAAGCTTGTTGCGTAGTTTGAGCTGAGTTGTTTATCTGTGGTTGAACGAGAGTACCATGTCTATTTTGGATATTTATCTGAGGATTTGTCTCACATTAATCACTTATACAAGCTCTTGTTTAAATCACTACAATGGAGAATAAATGTAAATAAGAACAATAAATAACACGGCCTGAGTGCTCAGCTTCACACTAGATGACACTCCTGCACAGGCACTCAGCTTCACACTAGATCACACTCCTGCACAGGCACTCAGCTTCACACTAGATCACACTCTTGCATAGGCGCTCAGCTTCACACTAGATGACACTCCTGCACAGGCGCTCAGCTTCACACTAGATGACACTCCTGCACAGGTGCTCAGCTTCACACTAGATCACACTCCTGCACAGGTGCTCAGCTTCACACTAGATGACACTCCTGCACAGGCGCTCAGCTTCACACTAGATGACACTCCTGCACAGGCGCTCAGCTTCACAATAGATGACACTCCTGCACAGGCGCTCAGCTTCACACTAGATGACACTCCTGCACAGGCGCTCAGCTTCACACTAGATCACACTCCTGCACAGGCGCTCAGCTTCACACTAGATCACACTCCTGCACAGGCGCTCAGCTTCACACTAGATCACACTCCTGCACAGGCGCTCAGCTTCACACTAGATGACACTCCTGCACAGGCACTCAGCTTCACACTAGATCACACTCCTGCACAGGCGTTAAGATTTCTTATTCTTCCCTTCTGCTGATGTTTGGTTTCAGAAGCAGAAAGAATTGACTTTGCTCAATAGCAGCAGAGCTGATGACCGTCCTCAGGAATCTGATGCCCATACCAGTGCTTTCCTTATGTGCCAATCTGCTTTTTATGTTACCTAACTGTACATCCTTAACGAAAGATCTTCCTATAAAAGCATACTATTGACATGACAAAAATAGAAATATAAAAAAAGAAGAAAAGTAAAAACATATCCAGCTGGTTCTAATGTTAAATCACAGCCAACACATGCAATTACTACGTAGTCACCCTAGATGTATTTTCTATTATAGATGTTTCTATCAGCTTACCAGTAGATTATCTAAAGACAATTTGCCCGTCTGCTGTGTCACGGTCATCTTCACATGTTCCTTGATCTACACTGATGTGACTGTTTTTGGACTTTGGGCTAGAAACGTTCTTGACTACTCGAGTTGGAGCCTAATGGGACGTTCTGGGGGGAGTTGAAGGCTTAGAGAGATGTGCACAGGAGAGGCCTGGCTCAAGAATTTCAGGGGGAAGCAAGGCTTCTATGGGAAAGATGCTAGAGGCTATTCTCACTACATCCTGGCAAAGAACCTGGCCATATTCTGCATGTGTCCTGAGGACTTGTATGAGGCTGAGCTAAACAGTAACAAACAGGCCATTACATTGTCATGTAGTCTCCACGTACTTGCCATAACATGTTAGTGCCCGCAGATAGAGAGAAATGGCCTGATGTCTTTGGAAGAGGAAATTTCAAGTCAGCCCAGTGTTCAGGCGGTGGCATGACTACTGCTCACCACTTTTATCCAGGTATCCAGTGAGAAAGAGCAAAGAGTAGAACATAAAAAACATGAAAAATTGTGAGGACGGGCTAGTCTGATGTTTCATACCAGGAGAGTGCGTTTGACAGAGCAGCTGTAATTCTTGAGGAGACCATTAAATGGAAACCTGACAACAGGAAAAGCAAGAAGACCCTCTCGAACTCATAACTCTCCTGATTCCATCTTCTGAGTCTTAGGACAACAGGAACATACCACCAGCAACACAAAGTTTGACAATATGTAATTTGTCAATTGAATTATTTTAGTTTTTAACTTTTTTCCTGTGTAGATTTAGGATAAAAAAAAAATCAAGTTGTCATACTTGCTGATGGCGCTGTTTATTTACAAGTTCTGGCTGAAAAGGGAAGAGAATGTGTCATAATATAGCCCTGCGTTATTTCAGGCAGTGAATTTGAGTGTTGACAGATCTTGGCTATTTATCAAAATTCAACGTCTTTCTCTATGCACATGTTTCAACTCAGTTGCCATCACCACTCATGTTCCCTGCTAATTGGAGTTGTCAGAGCTCATCATAATATATTACCCATAATAACCACACTCGGTCTGATTGGAAGCTCGGTCTGCAGACTCCTGAGGGCAGGGCGGGTCACCCATGAGGCAGCAGAAATGTAAGCAGGGCATCGGAACCTTTGCGTGCTTAGTGAGACAGTTCCCTCAGCTTATTATTTGTGCTCTGTTCTGTAACTGTGTCCCTACCTGAGGTATTGCCCAGTGAGCTTTACCTGTGGCACCCACACACTGCTAGCTTGAGATAAACTGCGATGGCGCTATTTACACTAGCGAAACCAGCGGGTATTACACATTGCATCTCCCTTATGATAGCTGTTTGTTAAACAGTTACTAGCACATCTGCTGGGGGCCCTTGGTCCTGTTGAGTGGCAAACTGTGAAGGTGGTGGTTTTTGTACGAGGAGGCAGTGGCACTGGAGCCCACGGCTGCAGCTTACGGTGGCTCAGCTTGGAGTTACTGTTTCCACTTTACTGTGGCACACATACAATATGCTCACGAGTGGAAATGACTTTAAAGTTGACTCTTTTCCACACTAGGAGTGTGTGGTGTGGTGCTTGGTTTTGATACTGGGTGGTGGCCGTGCTTCACAGCCAACACTTGCCATCTTGATCCCAAGGGTTGGCAGGGTGCATTCCACCGTGTGTTCTGTTGCTGGCTAACCTGAGTGTCAGGCTGATTGACTCTGGAAAAGCCAAGAAATAAGAGTCTGGGGAAAGTCTTCATAGGGAGGGTTAGCTGATGGGGGTGGCTCACCCCTGGGATGGGCAGAGCCTACTAGTGCGGCCCAGATTCAAAGAGACTAACCTAGAAAGCAGCGGCTTGCCTGCTGCCTCCAGTCCTTGATGGGGAGTGCATCAGTTTGCAGCTTCTGCTGCTGTGTCCTTCTTCACTGATAGAGAACTGCAGCTTCCCTGGGTTCCAAGCTGGGCTGAGGAGCAGCAACTGTGGAGGAATCCTCCAGGCCTTCAGCCTAGGACTGGGACTCCCACGTCACTGTAGTGTGCAGAAAGCCACTGTTACACCTCCAGCCCCATTAGTTGTATTCCATTCTAGTATGTTTTTTAAAAGAAGATTTCTTTACAGTTTATTATCATGACATGTTTGATTTGCATACCTGCTTCATATAATTATATACTTGGGATTGTATATAAACTTCTTTGGGTAAAAAGGGGTCAAAAGTGGGAAACGTTTAAGAAGCCCAGGACTATGAACTCCTCCTTCTTTCTCTGGGACCTTGACTTCAGAATCCATTTTCATTACTCATGTCTCACTCACTGGTAGGGGATGGTTTTTCCCTTCTGGTGCTGGAGAAGCCACCAAGATGGACTTCTGCATCATCACCTTGTCACCAGGTGGGGTGGGTGTCTCTTCTCGGGGTTTCCAAAGGCCTCTGTCAGAAGCCCCATCTTCTCTGTGGAGCCCACTAAAGGCCGCAGAATGTGGCCTTTCACTGGTCCTGGAGTCACGAAAGGCAACTGCAGCAGTGTGCCTCACTTCCTGCAACCCCTCAGATGCCTTTAGTGAAAATCAACCCATTTCCAGCTGTGGTCCCTATGCACGGCCAGCGGGGGATGCCACACCTATATTCACAGGCACCCTCTGCAACCCCCCCTCCCCGCACCCCCAATTTCTTTCTCTACACTGGGGAAGCACACTGGACCATCTTCTTTGAGAACATTGTCCACTTGCTCATTTAGGTAGATTCTAGGTGACCCTGCATTGTGTAACCATATCCCAGCAGGGATGAAGATATTCAGGAGGGACATTCACAGTCCTCCCTTTGGCTTTCAGATGATCGAGACAATGAACCTCAGGAAATTAGAGTTTCTTCGGTAGTCTGTGCTGGGAGGAGGAGGAAGAGATTGGGGCCCTGGCGACAGCTCCAGAGAGGAACTTGTTCCCCAGACTGAGGCTTGCACAGTTCTGACAGCTTGTCAGACCACCTGGTAGGTGAGACTGGAATGGGGGCAACGGTGAGCCAGTGATGGGCGGGACCACGCCTTGGCCACGCCTGCTTATTTGTGCGCCCCCCCCCCCCCCGCCCTTTGTTTAAACTTAATCCTCATGTGAGGACTTAGAAGGAGGGCTTGGAGGATGGGACACTGGGCCTCTTCCCAGTGTGGCCACATGCAGTAAACCCCTGCTGTTCCGTATTGTCTACAGACTTGGCCTGTAGAGGATCAGTGGCCAAGGCTACCTTGTCAGGGCCCAGGCGGTAACCAGAATGACTTTGATTATAATTTCTGCCTCCTGTACTTTCATCACAGTCATAGACAACAGAATGCATTGTGTACAGAGGATGGAAGGCAAAACTGTTGGATGGTCATGGTAGCTCGGTCACGTGACTGAAGGCACATATTGTCACTTATATCTGACCTCTTGAGCTGTCTCGTCTCTGTCTAGCCACACTGTCTATACAATATAGCATTAGCTGCACATGTGACAATGGAGAGCTCAGGTGGCATGAAGTGGGAGACGCTAGTCAGATCAGCCAGGGGTCTGGAAAGACACCCTGTTCCTCCGGGAGCCACAGAACTGCAGGAGAGGAGTAGCTCCCTTTACTCAGTTTTAGGCGCATTAATCAGAGTGTGTTTGTCTTCCTCCATTGGCCCACTGGCAGCTGCTGTCTGGCTGAGGTGAGAAAGTCTCAGAGGAAGAGTTCATTTGATGGCTTTGACCAGTAGTGGATGTTTAGGGCCAGCCTGCAGATAACCGATGTCACAGCCAAAGGCCAGGCTAGACTCTCTCTTCTCATGCCACAACCTCTGTGACAAGTTGGTGTTCTTTAGTGTGAGAGAAATCCCCTTCCATGGGCATTGGAGATCCTAAGCTGTACAAGGCCCTCATGTGGACACTCAGTGGTGACTGGCTTGCTCCTGGCTTGTGGCTATTTCTTATATTTGTCATGTAGTGGGGAAAGGGCCACTCTTAATGTGACTAAGGAAAGGTTTGGGGCACTACTTGTTTCTGGAGGTGTGACGGATTATCTCCTCACATATGAGTCAAAACACACCTACTGGAAGTGCTGTTGTCGCCACTCTCCCACCTGCTCTTGCCTAGTGAGGAATAGTGGATGCTTGAGACCTCTTTTCTAGGTCCCAACAGCAGGCTCAGCCTGGTGGATCAACTCGCTCCTTTTTTCACACGTCTGAGAAAGAACATGGCATGTTTTCTGAAGTAATTGCATTGAATGTTTTTAGGAAAAAATGTGTACATTTTGTTTGTACACTTAAATATACATCTTTTGAATAAGGTATTCCCCGCAGTCCACCCACTTGACACAAGCTACAGTCATTTTGGAAGAAGTGAATGGAAAAAACGGCTCCACCACATTGGCCTATGGGCAAGGTTTTATTTTCCTGACTGATGATTGATGTGGGTGGGGGCGGGGGGCAGGCGGGCAGTTCACTGTGAGCAGTGCCGCCATTGGGCAGGTGGGCTGGGTGCTGTGAGGAGCGGGCTGAGCTGTGAGGAGTGGGCTGAGCAGTGCTCACCTGAGACTTTGCTCCGGTTCCCGCCCTGGTTTCCTTTGATGACGAACTATGGCCTCCAAGTTGTAAGCTGGGACAAACCCTTTTCTCCCCAAGTTGCATTTGGCCATGGTGTTTCCCCAAGCAATAGAAACCCTGGGTAAGTCAGTGTGTGTGTGTTACTGTTTACATTGTTTAAGATAAGGTCTCTTACTGCTTACTGCTGTGTGAGTACGTGTGTATGTGTGTGTGTGTGTGTGTGTGTGTGTGTGTGTGATGTTTACATTGTTTAAGATAGGGTCTCTTACTGCTCACTGCTATGTGTGTGTGTGTGTATATATGTGTGTTACTGTTTACATTGTTTAATATAGGGTCTCTTACTGCTCCATGCTCTGTGTGTGTGTGTGTGTTACTGTTTACATTGTTTAAGATAAGGTCTCTTACTGCTGTGTGTGTGTGTGTGTGTGTGTGTGTATGTGTGTGTGTGTATGTGTGTGTGTGATGTTTACATTGTTTAAGATAGGGTCTCTTACTGCTCACTGCTGTGTGTGTGTGTGTGTGTGTGTGTGTGTTACTGTTTACATTGTTTAATATAGGGTCTCTTACTGCTCCATGCTCTGTGTGTGTGAGTGTGTGTGTATTACTGTTTACATTGTTTAAGATAAGGTCTCTTATTGCTCACTGCTGTGTCTGTGTGTGTGTGTTACTGTTTACATTGTTTAAGATAGGGTCTCTTACTGCTTAATGCTGTGTATGCCAGACTGGCTGACCCACAGCTTCTTGGGGTCCTCTTGTCTCCATCACTAGCCTCATCATAGTGTGGTTGGGACCGTGAGCATCTCCCCAGCTCTGTTCTGCTCTGTCCTGCACTTTTTTACCTTCCCCTCCCTTCCCTTTAGAGACAATGTATTGCTATGCACCTCTGACTGCCCTAGTACTCACTATGTAGCCCAGGCTGGCCTCAAACTTACAGCAGACATCCAACCTCACCCTCCTATGTCCTGAGATTGCAGGACTTTCCTATCACACCTAGATAAAAAAGCATTTATTTTTTAGAGTTCCTTATGGTAGATGAAATTGATATTCCCATAAATGCAAACAAACAAACAAAGAAATGAAAAAAAAAGAAAGAAAAAGAAAATAAAATTCAGAGTTGGTTTCTGTTGCTGTCTGCAATGGAAGGACTTCTCTGGGCAGCACAAGTTGATGGGTTGGGTCAGGTGATGTCACAGGGTAGGCTGGCTCTGCTCCTGGTTGGTTTATGAAGCTTGCTTACATCCTGGGAGCTCATAAGTCTGTTCCAGGCCTTGCTGGGAGGCCTGGCTTTGCAGGAAGCAGCTGTTATACATACAGTTCAACATTACTCAGCTGTCTTCAGTTGCGTTTCCCTGGAAACCTGTAGGCGACTCTTCTTCCAGACTCCTCTTGGGGTCCACGGTTGGAGACCACTTCCCTGGGTCACTGACCTGAGTGGACTTGGTTTTTTTTTGTCCAGGGTCAGTGGACATACCATCGGGTTATTCAAAGCTTTCAGTCAAGAGACCTTCAAGGTCTAACCCATGATACCTGTGTTGATGCAGAAGACTGGAGACCTGAGTACAACTTAGAACCAGAGAGTTCAGACTCATGGATCAGATGACTGTCTGCAGCTTCCGGGGTCTCCAAATGGCAGAGATGTCAGTCACAGTGCTGCTGACCAAGCAGATTCCTGGACCAATGACAGTGCACTAGGGTCGGCACTCGCAGCACTAGGTACTGTGAAAATATACTGTGACCCATCAAGGCAGTTTAGACTTTGCTAGTAATTATAGTAAAAGTGTAAAAAGGAACAAGTGACAGTTTAGTAATATACTTTATTTAATCCACCATGTTCACATTACCATCATAATGATATCAGTGAGAAGTTACTATTGAGTCCCTGACTTTTGGGGACTATAGTTTTCTTGCTAGTGATGGTGCAGGAGAGAGCTCAGGGTCTCGCCTGTGTGAGGCGGGAGCTCCACCGTCGCAGGGCTGGTCTGTGTTCCTGAAGGCACCGGCTGAAGTCTCCAGGTTTTTGTTTTTTGTTTTTTTTTTAAACACTAACAATAACTTTATTTTTTAATTGGTGATGTTTCTGCGGCTTCAGTATTCTCCTCCCAGACAACTCAGTTCTAGAACTGGGTCACTTGGCCCTTTCTCCTCTTGTCGCCTCCCAGTTCAAAATGCTTGCATCTCTTAATGGCCAGCATTCTCTTGGATCTGCCATTGGGCTCAACACACTCAAGCCTGAGCACAGTCTTCTTTGTGGTTTTCAGGTTTTTGTAAAAAGAATTGTAGAGTCACATGTTTAGCAATGGAAATAGAGGTAGTTAATTAGGGAAGAAAAGGAACTAGTGAGCTGGGCATGGGGAAGCTGTGTGCAGAAGCAATGTGGGCGGCTCATGACCCTCCATAGTAATCTTCACAGCGCCCGCCTCTCCCGTGTTCGCTAGTGCGGGCTACTCTCCCTCCTCCGGTGCCTCTGTAGTCCATGTGGGAAGGTTCCGGTGCCTCTGTAGTCCATGTGGGAAGGTTTCCAGTTCACTGGCTTCTTTCCCCATTGTTAATCTTGATCTCTCTCTCTCTCTCTCTTCTCTCTCTCTCTCTCTCTCTCTCTCTCTCTCTCTCTCTCTCTCTCTCTCCTGCCACACTGCTGCTGAGCTACATGCCCCTAGCCTGGCACCATAACTTTGGAATTTGCTGTGTGTTTCCAGTACGCCTAACTTGTACCTGCTGTGTTTCAACTGTTCCAAAGCCAGGGTGTCTGTCTAGAGGCCCCCGTGGGCCCAGTGCAGATCTGTAAATGCTCAGCTAGTTATCTTCCAACCAGTGCAGAGAGGCGTCAGTGGAGCAGTGTGACTGGCCTCTGCTGAGAGGTCCCGGTGCAGCGCTGTGTGAAAAGTATTAAACCTTGTGTGGATACACCAGAGGGAAACGCTCGCACTGCAAATGAGCAAGAAACCACTAGACACACAGAGACACGGGCACCTTGAAGCTACACAACATCAGTGAACCACAGAGCAGCACGCCTGCACATTCAGACTAGTGTGCAACCCGGACCTCCATGTGTGGAGAGCTGGGTGTTTTGTGAAGTGGTGCAGTAGAATTTTCAACCGGAAGCAGCTGCACTTTTTTCCCCAATTCATGCAGTCAGGGGATTTTTTTGCGCAAGAATCAACTTGCTCTGCTTGACAAGACCTCTATGCTCTGCCTGTGTCCCAGACCCTGCCTCACAAAGGTGTTCTCTGTGTGAATTTTCAGGGAGTAGAAGGAAGTGCAGGGAAAATAAAGACAAACTTCTTTTTTTCCTCTTTTTATATTATTATTTAATTAATTTATTCAGATAACAACTTAATTGTTATCCCATCCCTAGTATCCTCCCGTTCCTCCCTCCCTCCCGCTTTCACCCTATTCCCCTCCCCTAGGTCTATGACCAAGGGGGACCTCCTCCCCCACTATATGGTCATAGGCTATCAAGTCTCATCTTGGTAGCCTGCTTATTCTTTCTTTGAGTGCCATCAGGCTTCTCCATCAAGGGGAGATGGTCAAATATGGGGCACCAGAGTTCATGTCAGTGTCAGTCCCCACTCTCCACATAAGGACAAACTTAAAAAAAAAAAGCAGCACCAGGGAGTGTGGGACAGGAGGCAGGGAGGGTTTCTGTCCGTGGGTCCACCTTGCTGTAGCTGGCATGCCTTGCACTGTCAAGGGTGGAAACACAGTTGAGTTCCAATAAGATAGGTGCACACAAGAGAGCCTTGAATTTCCATGCTTGGCATGAACAGAGCCAACTGACCCCTTTAAGCTAAGGCTATCTATTTTAAAAATCTGCATTTCTGTCTTCTTGTATTTTTCTTCCTTTTTTTGGGAGTATGGAGGAGAAAGAAAAGCAATGAGTCATAAGGAGGAAGTGTATCTTTTGCCAGCATGGGCTTGGGAGGATGCCTTGCACGGATGGTGTCATCTCTGTCCGTGGCATCTACTGTGACATCTGACTGTGGGATGTCAGACAGTGCAATGTGCAGACTCAGACTTCATAATGAGGCAGCAGGCTGGGAGATGCTTGGCAGGTAAAGTGCTTCCTTTGTAAGCATGAAGGGCCGTGTTTGGTCCCCAGAGACTACGTGAAGAGCTGAGTGTGATGTCGTGCCCTTGAGAGGCGGAGCCCAACCAATCCTGGGGTTTTTCTTGCCAGAGAGCCTAGTGCAGTTGGCAAGGCCCAAGTCCCAGTGAGAGACCCTGATTCCAAGGCCAAGGTGGATAGCTAGCTCCTATGGAGTGGTACATGACGTTGACCTCTGACCTTCACAGATGTGTTTGGAAGCCTCGAATACCCTCCTACCAACTCTCCCCTGAAGCCCACCACTCTCTGATTCTTGAACCCTTGGTTGACTGCATTGAGCTCAACCTCCTGGGTCTCCCTGGTTGGACTTTTCTCTCTGCCAAAGAGTAGGCTCTGAGTTGCCATGGAGGCTTTCCAGCCAGGGTCATGCTGGGTGGCTGTGTGGGGCCTTTAGGTGTTGTAACACACAGGGAACAATAGTAGATTGACACTTCCTTCAGACCTTGCTCCCTAGCATAAAGGAGGCAATGGGATAGTGTCTGCTGCCTCCTGACTCCCCCAGCGGGGCCACTCCCCAGGGGAGTAGGTCACACAGTCACATGACTAACAACCTACCTTTGCCATTTGCCTATCACGTGTGTCCTTTGGCTAACAATGACCGCGTAGAGGAAGGTTAGTGACAGGCACAATGGGACCCTCTTTCAGGAGAATGATTTGCACGCTCTGTGACAGAGTTCTCCAGGCCCCTGGACCTGTCAATGGACAGCATCCGAAGTCCTTCAGGGCAGGTGATGCACAGAGTGTGAACGTGCTTTGAGAGATGACCAATGCCACACCCTCCTGGAGACTGTTTTCTTTTCTGACTGGCATTAACTTCCTGCAGCACTTTGCTTTCCTGATTACTGTGAGTCTCCCCCATCCAAGAAACTTCCCTCTGCAACAGACAGCGACCATCACAGAGAACCAGAACCAGTGAAAATGCAGAGCTGTGGAACCAGCCCCGGCTGACACACCTACAGCCCAACTCCTGCACTATGGCTCAGGGATTACTGAAGAAGGGGCAGAAAGACTGTAAGAGCCAGAGGGTCAGGGAGTGTGCTGTGAGATGGCGCCTCCTGGAAGTGTCAGAGTATTAGGTCTGTGAGGTCTCGCCAACATAGCTGCCCGAATGTGATGTGAACACGGATGACACCAGAGGATATGGGAATAACAGGCGGTGGGGAAAGTGCATGAGCCCTCAGAACTATGGGCAACTGAGGGATGCTGAGGGTGGAGGAATCCCATGGGAGGGGCTGGCAGCCATGGTTACACTGCCTCGTTTACTTCCCAGGATGCACTGCAAGCACAAAGTCACCATGCTACACAAGAGAGGAGTAGAAACCAGAGAGGACAAGAGTCTCGCTATAAAGCCCAGCTGTTTCATGGGGTGGTTGCTTTTTTTTTCTTTTTGAATTTTCACTTACAAATAAACTTGTACTTATTTCTGGGGTACCAGGTGATGTTTTGATATGTGTTTGTATGCATTATGTTATGTTCAAATCAGAGCACACACGTATCCTTTCTCAAACATCCATCGTTTCCTTGAGGTGAGGGTGTTACCATCTTCAGTCGCAGGGCACCATGGTCGCTACCATCAGAACTTAACTTGCCCATCTCAGTGTAAGTTGACTGACTTTATGTGCCCTATCTTCTGCTCTCCTCAGCCTTGGGTCACCACAGCTCACATTTCCTATGAAATCAGCATTTCTGGATCCCACATAGGACAAGACCTTTTTTTTTTTAAAATTTTAATTTAATTTAATTTTTTTTTGCCTTTGTGTGCCTGGCTTGTTTTCTTCAGCATAAAGTCTTCTGGCTCCATCCGTGGTGTCACAAGTGATGAAAATCAGTCATATTTCAAGGCTGACTAGTATTTAATGGACCACATTTCCTCCATCCAGCCACTGGTTGGTTGGCAGTTATTTCCGAATTCTGGCTATTGTGAACAGTGCCATGGAGAAAACGAGACTGCAGCCGTCTTTCTGTGCACTAATTCCGTTTCCTTGGCTATGGATCTAGTAGCAGGCTCCTGACTATAAAGCGCTTCTTACTTTATGGACCTGCCAGGCTGGTTTCTGTTATAGCCGGACATACCGGGCTCTATTCTCCCCACATCCTTGCCAGCACTCACTGTCTTTTGATGTTTCTCAGAGTCACCCTAACTGGAGTGGGATGATGCTTCTTTGTGGTTTTGATGTACGCTTAGTGATCTTGATTTTTATGTGCCTGTTTTCACACCATCTGTTGAGCAATGTCCACTGTCCACTACAATTAGATTAGCCGTTTGTTGTTGTTGAATTGAGGGCCTCATCTATTGTGGAAATTAGCCCCTTGTCAGACGAGTTGTTTGTAAACATTTCCTTCCACTTCGTAGGTTTTTTCCTTTCACTTTGTGGGCTGTTACTTCTCCTGTTCAGAAACCTTCCATAACAATGAGATTCTGTGTCTATCTAGCTTTTCTTTCTGTGTTTTGTTTTGTTTTTTGTTTTTGTTTTGTCATGTACAGGCTTCCTTGCCTGTCCCACCATCTTGAATTATGTCATCTATATTTTCTTGGTAAAGTTTGGTGATGTCTGGTCTTGCATTTGAATCTTTAGCCCATTTTACTTGCCTTTTGTGTGTGTTGAAATCTAAGGATCTAGCGTCATTCCTTCCGGCTTTTAAGTCTAGTTTTCCTTTCTCCAGTGCATGCTTTTGGCGGTTCTGGTGTCCGGTTGGCTGTGGGAGATCATGTTTTACTTCTAGGCTCTTTGTTCTGTTCCATTGATCTGTTCAGTTTTAGTCTGGTGTCATGCTGTTTTAATTAGTTAATTAATTTTAATGCTATAGCTTTGAGCTGGGCCAAATCATGCTCCATGTCTCTGTGGGACAACAACAGATGTTCTTTTTCTTCTAGAATGTGCCACACACGCTCTCTGACCTGAACCTGAATCTGGCTAAGGGCATCCTTCCCCACAATGCCCAGTGTATGTTCTGCTCATCCTTTGAGGCCTTGTTCACAGGCTTTCTTCTGGAAGTTTCCTACCAGCTATCTCCAACGTAAAATGATTCCTATACCCTTTCTATTTCTGAAGCCACAAAAGAAACAAAACAAAAAACAAAAACAACAACAAAAACAAAAACACAACCTAAAAGGCGTATTGCTTCCTGTTGAGCCCCCTGGGCGATGGAGAGCACATGTTGTACCCTTCCCCCTTCTGCGGTACTATGAGTGCAGTGTACTGGCACAGTGTTGCAGACTTTTACAGCCGACTCTCAGCGGATGTGTCTGGACTGCACTCAATGTTCCCTTCCCCACTTGTCCTCGTGGCTCAGCGTGGCCTCCTTGAGATCTTTGGGCGTCTCCTGGCAGGGCCCATGCCCACCTCTGTTCCAGTTCACCACTCCCGAGAGATGCAAGGCCCTCTTCAGTGGGAACCTTCTGATTAGTTTCTCAGAGCCCTTGTGGGAACACTGTGTTCAGCACAGAGTGAGAATGAAGTGCACAATTTTGAATGAATGTGCCCACCTTCCGAGTTAGCCACATGTCGACTGTCCTTGCCTCAGGAGCTCTGCGCAGCCAGATTAGCTTGGGACCCATAATATTGTCCATCTGGGAATTCTTCCTCATGTGATGCCCTTCTAAGATATGAGAGCAAGGGTGGAGACTGCAAGGATGTGTCAAAGAGGACAGGGCTGGTAAAATTGTGGAGAAAACCCAAGGTATATAGTGAAATACTACAAAGTAAGAAGGAAACAAACAATCAATCAATCAATCAAACAAACAAATAAGGAAATAAAGACAGACAGACAGACACTTAGGGAAAATATATGTGAGACATGAGGGTCACATTCTTGGGCCATTTCTCCTTTTAAAAATTCTTTTCAAAATTTGAATCGTCTCCAAAGAGCACAGCCTTAAGGAACTTGGCCCAGGTGTGTTTAATTTTCCAGAACAATATACTGATGATTATCATCTGGGAGTGTGAATTCTTAACCCCTTAGGCCGACACCTACTGTGTATTAGCTAGCCTGGAAGCCTTTATGTTTTTTGTCAAAGGCAGAAGCCAGAGAAGTAAAGATGACAGTTTTAGGACATCAAGAAAAAGAGGCTCTGTGCCCAGGGGGAAGGTTGTTGGTTCACAGAGAGGGTGAGGAAGAGGAAGAGGAGGAAGATGAGGAGGAGGAATAGGAGAAAGAGGAGGAGGAGGGAGAGGAGGAGGGAGAGGAGGAGGAGGGAGGAGGAGGAAGGAGAGGAGGAGGGAGGAGGAGGAAGAGGAGGAGGAGGAAGGGGAGGAGGAGGGAGGAGGAGGGAGAGGAGGAGGAGGGAGAGGAGGAGGAGGGAGGAGGAGGGAGAGGAGGAGGGAGAGGAGGGAGAGGGAGGAGGAGGAAGAGGAGGAAGAGAAGGAGGAATACAGGCGAGCCATTCCAGTGCTCCAGAAAGGGTGAGACTCCGATGCATGCCGTGCAGACTCCATGGAATTTGGGGCTTGGATGATGTTCTTAGTCTGGTGAGCTGGGTGAGAGAGGTCAGACACATGCGCCTTTCACTTTTATGTGAGACTTCAGTTTAGACTGCTGGCAGCCTGCTTGAAGTGCTGTGTGCTGTCACACCGTTCTAAGCAGAGCTTTGAAGACAAATGTTTCCTCAGTGCTAGAAGGAATTGGTTGATAGCTTTTGGGAATGGGCCAAAGTCTCTGTCGGGCGATCCTCTCACATTATTGAGTTTTGATTCTGTCAAAACGCCTCCCGAGAGATTTATTTTAAACATAGACATTTGTGTGGAAGAAAGGTTCATCTTCATGTCTTTTGTTTTCTTTGTCAGTGAAGAAGTAATTATGAAAACGGGAAAGGCACTTGAGTGCGGGTCCCTCCAGACCCTGGCAGATGTGCTTTCCTTTGATCCTGACAGATGTTGCTTCCGTTGTCTCAGCCAGGAAGCAGGTCCTGGGTCACATCGCTCAGCTAAGTGATGCTAAACTGCCGGGTGGGATCCCATCTCTTCTCTATTTTTCCTCCTGAAACGTCGTGTGGTTTCTGTGAGGCAGTCACACATCCTTGGTTCACTTCCAGATTTCCTGAGGTAAGGCTGAGGGAAATTGCCAACAGCTTCTGAGATACGAAAGAGGCCAGTCGTGAGGATACCAGCCAACATGAGGAAGGGGCGACACCGAGATGCAGAGGCGACACCGAGATGCGGAGGCAGTGGGAAAGGCTAACACGGGAGAAAACTCACACAATAAGACTGGATACAAAATCTGAGATGATGTCCTGTGAGCTTTGCTTGGAGAGATGAGGCTATGCATCTGTTTGCCTCAGAAAGGGCGCCAGAGACAGACCACAGACACGATTCCACCTATGTCTACGTTAGTGAACTAGTACTTTATTTGGCTGTAGTTTCTTAGAGGGGTGAGGGCAGCTTGCAGACAGTCATACCACCAAACAAAAGTCTCCACGCCTCCAAGAAGACACTTGTATATCTTTGGGGTGGGGGTGGGGCTGGTCCATCCTCGAGGATACCCCAGACAGTGTATAGCCTGCTGTGCCCTTCCCTGGCCCCCAACAGAACACTAATGAATCCAATCTTGCATGGGACTTCTGTGGGTTATCATAGTTTAAGAGGGAAACTGCTGTGTCATGCCCAGAGGACAGCTTTCTGCAGCATTTGCTCATGAGGAATTTATGGTTTGGAAACTTCAGTCAAGACACGGGCTGGGAATGCAAGCTTTGAAATAAGCCATTACAACTCAGTTGGGTATTAGACTATATTTTCCTGGAGGGCACAGTTTGACAGGGGTCTTGTCCTGAGTCGATGAGGAAACATTTTCCAGTGTCTGACTTTTCTGGTGGTGAGAGGCCAACTATAAGCTTCAATGGTCTTCATGCCTAGAGCCATGAAACTACTTTCAGCCCCCAAATCAGTCTCCTTAGTATTTTTTAGTGTCTGTTGATAGTCGGAGAAATTCTACCCACAAAGGCTACAACCTTAATGTCTGCAATAAAAGAAGAGATAAGGGGTGGTGGAAAGTTTGAGAAACAGCCTGAATATATATATATATATTCAGGAAGACACAAAGCAGCTAGAGAGGCCCTGGGATTCTTTCTGATACAACATCAGTAATATTCTACAAAGGATTTAAAAACCACTATACAACCAACCCCAAAGTTGCTCAAAAAGTGTGAAATATTATTTTAAAAATATTCTCAAGGATTCCCAAACTACTTGACACTTTGAAAATATTTAGTCCTATTATATTAAACTCTAAGATGAGTTATTGACAGGGGCTTATTAATATTCCTACCATTACTGACAGCTAGGCTAGACACATGCTCACCTAAACCTACTTGGTACATGGTGTTGCTTCTACCACCACCTAACCCCCTCATGGAAATACTGATGTTTTCAGAGGATACAGAGTTAGGGCAGTGGCATAAGACCTGGTGTGGTGCGTGCCTGCCTCCAAAGTCACTGATCTTGAGCAGACTTTTGGGGACTTGATGCTTTTTTCGTTTCTTTCTTTTTGCCATATCTATAGTTCAGTCACTTTTAAGAATTTGGTCCTTGGGATAGTTTTTGTTTCATATAAACAGAGAGAACTAGGGGTGTGGGGAGGGAGGGAGGGAGGGAGGGAGGGAGGGAGGGGAGAGAACACAGCGAGAGTGAGAGAAAGACAGAGAAAGAGGCAGAGAGACCGAGAGACAGGGAGAGGAGAGAGAGGGACAGAGAATAGAGAATAAGAGAAGAGACAATAGAGAGACAGGAGAGAGAGATAAGAGATGAGGGAGGGAGGGAGGAGAGAGAGAGAGAGAGAGAGAGAGAGAGAGAGAGAGAGAGAGAGAGAGAGAGAGAGAGAGAATGTCTTTAGTTATTTGTTTTACTTGAGAAATTATTTGTGGTTTGGAAGATGATATTTCCCATACATGGTGATGACTTCCCAGAGGGCTCAGAACAGTGCATTCCTGCCTTTGTCTGTGTCCACATCCACCGCTGATAATCAAGGCCACTTGAGTGATTCTAGAAGCTTGTCTAAGCCAGTCACACTGGTTCCCAGTAAAAGAAGAGGTAAGTGGTAGTGGAAAGTTTGTAACCCTGAGGAGAATAGTTTCCCCCACTGAAAACTATTAGAGGAAATTACTGGCTGTCAGCGTGGAATTAATGGCGGAGACTCACGCCCTCCCCGACCTGTCATCTCCTTCCGTAAGTGGCAAGTCCCTCCTCTCCTCGCCTCCACTCCAATCTCCTGGTCTGTGCTCTGGCCTCATGCTCCACAGTTGATTCTGTTTTCTTTCCATCCACGAACTCAGCGAGTCCTTCTGGCCGCAGCTCATTCGCCCTTGTTCCTCTAACTGGCTTCATTTAGTTCTGCGTCCACCACAGTGGTTCGGCCAAGCTCAGGGTCTCTGCCCTTTGCCCTCCTGCATGGGGGGCTGTGTGCGATCTAGAACTGCAAGGTGGTCACTCAGTGCCCCTAGGTGCGCAAGGCTGGCCTGCTTGGAAGTTAGCAGCACTAACTGAGAAAACAGGTTTATTCACTGACAGACATTTACATTGTGGATACTTAGAGGGGAAAGGCAGTTTTGAAGTTTGGGGCTCTATTGTAATGACTTGGTCTAGTGCTCATTTTCAGTAAAGCCGAACCCCTATAAGAATCACACCTCTGCCTTTCACTTTGGGGAAATGGCCGTCACAGTTAGTAGGTTGAAAGGCTGGGATGCTGGCTCATGGGTGTCTACACGACCCCATGTAAAAGAGTGCTTGAACTTAGTAGGCAGTGACAAGTATACACTGGTAGTTTGGTGGTTCTCAAAAAGTGAAATGTAGAATTGCCGCATGGCCCAGGCAATTCATCCCCAGGTATTCAATAGAACACCAATACTCATATGTAAATAGATGGCTGTGAGCGCTCAGTTCCCATCAGTTATGGCCGTATACGCGTGAATACTATGCATACACATATGGGGAAAGGCATTCAGTCATACAAAAGGGCTCGAGTGCCAATACAAGTCTTGGCTGCCAGCTTGGTGTTTGCCTGCAGCTCTTGGGAGGCTGTGTGTGTGTGTGTGTGTGTGTGTGTGTGTGTGTGTATGGGTCTGGGTGGGTGTGGGTGGGTGTGGGTGTGAGTATGGGTGGGCGTGAGTATGGGTGGGCGTGAGTTCCCAGGGGATACGGGCTTCATGGTGATCTGGGATTTTTTTTTTCTTTGATTAAGCGCTGAACAGTTGATGGTGTCTGGCTGAGTCACGTGTAAGGTGTGAACCGTGGCATTGTTACTTGTCTTACTTAGACAATGAAGCTACTTGTGTAACAGTTCTCTCCGGGAGCTACAGCGCTCAGTGTTTAGTCTCTAACTTCTACATGTACCCAAACACACTTATGTGACAAATGGTGGTGTTTGGGAAGTGGAGGATGGAAAGGAATTATGAATTCTTTTTGTTCCAAGGTTTAAAATTCGACTCAAATAAAATGTTAAAATATTTACATAGATATTAATGTCCTCACTGGGCATATGTATGCTAACATCTGTAATTTTATGGCATACTTTTTTATGGCATACTTTTATTATATATTTTGAGTTGTATTTTTTTCAAGTACACAGTAGAAGCCTTTTTGATAGTTAAGGATTTAGACTTGTCAGCATGAAATATGTGGTATTGAATAAGACCTAGAAAACACACAGAAGAAAGAAGACGCAAATGTCTTGTTTTAGGAAAAGAAGGGATGTGCTGAAAACACAAAGTAGAAGGGATTCTGATTCACATTTTTGCCATGCTTATGTGCACGTCTGCCCTGCTTATGCACATGTCTGCCATGCTTATGCGCATGTCTGCCATGCTTATGTGCACGTCTGCCATATGACTTGCATAATTAACTGCAACTGAGCCCTTTCTTCCATTGTTCTTGCCCCTTAGAACAAAATGAAAATACTTGAAATCATTATTATTTTGCATTAGATTTCTCAAGTAGAACCAGAGTGGGACTTTCAAAGTGAACCAAAGGAGACAGGTGTGTTGGGATTTCATCAACTTGATGCACCTGGGGTGGGACCATTTTCTATTTCCTTAGGCAACTTCATAGAAAGGTTTTTCTCCTTGCTCTCTGAGCTCAGGGACATCTTCTTGAAGAAGTGAGAACAATTTTTTCAGTAAAATGAACTCTGTGGGGATTTTATGTATTTTAAAGATATACCCTTTTTTGGTGTGTGTGTGTGTGTGTGTGTGTGTGTGTGTGTGTGTGTGTATGGTGTTTGTGGTTATGTATGTGACATGATGTGTGCATGTGTGGTTTTCACGTAGTATGTGTGATACGTCTATGCTGTATGTGTTGTGTTTGTGATGTGTGTCTCTATGTGTAGATATTATGTAGCTATCCACATTATACATAGACGTATGCAGTGTGTGAGTGCATGTGATGTGTGTGTGGTGTCCACGTATGTGGCATGTATATATATTGTGTACCCTATATGTTGGGTGTTTGTGGTGCGTCTGCGTGCTCATGTGCCTGTGTGTGTGTGTGTGTGTGTGTGTGTGTGTGTGCCTGTGTGTGTGTGTATGTGTGTGTGTGTGTGTGTGCCTGTGTGTGTGTGTGTGTGTGTGCCTGTGTGTGTGTATGTGTGTGTGTGTGTGTGTGTGCCTGTGTGTGTGTGTGTGCCTGTGTGTGTGTATGTGTGTGTGTGTGTGTGTGCCTGTGTGTGTGTGTGTGTGTGTGTGTGTGTGTGTGTGTGTGTGTGCTTAGGGGGTATATAGACAGCCCAGTTTATAGTTACTGAGGGTCTCCCTGGTGGACTGTCCTTTTGACTGATTTTATGGAAAGCACAGCAAATGTCTTCGTGGTTTGAGCCCCTGCACACTTCATCTTTACAGAAGATTTCCAGTTTTCTTTAAAGTAAAAGAACCTTGGCACCATGCAACAAGTTTTCATCTGGAGGAGAGCCCATTTCTCACCAGTAGGCTAGCTACACAAGACATTCAGAAGGGCTTGCTTGGAATAAAGGCTTGCATTTGTCTATGGGAACACGATTGTTACTGTTAGGGTCCTGGGCCAGCCAGATCAGACACCCCAAGACCAAAGCTCTGCACCACAGTTGACTCTGTCTTGAGCAGTGTTACATAACCAGCCCATGAAAAGCAAACCCAAAGGCTCCAGTAGCCCAAGATACCAGATGTCCCCTCGAGATTCATCCCCACTCATTATCGAGCCAATCACCTCAGTCCTGTGTTCAAGGTCTTGGATGCTCCTTGCTAACTAGGAAATGGATGCCTGAGCTGCAGGTAGCATCCATGGTCAAACCTGTATGACTCATGTCTCTTGTGTCACCGTGCCCGCCTCCCCAAACACGCGCTGCCCAGAGATTGTGGCAATAAAGATTCTTTATCGTTCCTCAGTTTCCTTTCTTTGCTTTCTGGTATTGGCAGCTAGAAGGCAATTCCTGTTGGTACCCACCTCAGAAGTGCATGTTGCCCGTCTCCCCTGCCCCCACATGTCTCAGCTAGAGCTCACTTTTTTTTCCTTCCTGATGGGCATGGCCTTATTCCGTGATTATCTTACCTGCCCCATGGCACTTAATGTCATCTTTAGGGATGATGCCCAGTAGACTCTCATCCATCCTTGTGCATCCTTGGGTAGCAGGGACCCTTGTCTCATCACACAGAGGACCCAGGAAGCATACAGAAGGGACCTAGTAGCATGCTTCAGGCATGGCAGCTGCAGGCACCTGGGCCTCTGGAGGTGCTGGCATCCCTCTTGTCCCCACTGGCTCATGTACGCATGATGAGGTGGGTGGCCTGTGCAGTTGCCAGTAGCAAGTCAGAGGGGATCCGTCTGCGCTCCTCTCAGACACTAATGTCTGCAGACAGCTCTAAGTGCTCTCTACCTTTGACTTCTCCTCAGACATAATAAAACGAAATCAGCCATTAGGAGTCATGCTTTTCAACCTGGGTTGTGAGGCTCACAAAAGATGTTTGCTCTTCCTGACTGGTGTCAGAAGCAATAAATAGAATTAATCTCAGGAAATGCACAGATAAAATTACTCCGATCATGGCTTCTCTCTGCCCCTCCAGCCTTCTGCACAGGCCAGGCATTGGGCAGACGGCTTGGCTCTTTGCCACGTGAGGCACCTCAGCTGTAGGCAAGGGCTTGGCTTTTAGCTTGGTAGGTCTCTCTGGGCGTGTGAAGTCTGTAAGTGTGCAACACCAGGCTCTTTATATCCACACCCTGGAGAACCACTGAGGGAATGTTTGCTTGTCCAGGAAGGACCAGCCTCTCCTTTAATGTCTGACCATATATTCTTTAATTTTTACTAGTTGTTTCAGAGTTTTATACAACCTGTTTTGATCATATTAACTCCTCACCCCCCGAACTCTTCTCAGATTTGCCCCAATTCCCTACCTACCCAACTTTGTGTCCTTTAAAAAACTTTATGACTGGTTTGTGTTGCACAAAATCTTTGGTGTGTGTGTGTGTGTGTGTGTGTGTGTGTGTGTGTTTGCGCATTTGACAATAGCCTGTGGCTTCATAGCCAGGGGTAAGGTCCCATGTCCCATCCTACCTCTGTGTGAGGATTTGGCCTTGGACTTGTATGGGTCACACGCGTGCTGCTGCAATCACCGTAAGTGCCTATGTGTCCTGAAGACATACTTTCCTTGTAGTCAGTCACTACGCCTGACTGTGATACTCTCTCTGCCTCCTTCCTCTTCCTCAGCGGTCTGTGAACCTTTGGAGGAGGGGATGTAGAGTCCATTTAAGGCTGAATGGTCCATACTCCCTTACTCTCTGCATCTGGACTAGGTGTGGGTCTCTGTGCTAATTACAGTCTACTGTAAATACTACAGAAAGAGGAGACCCTTGAATAACAGGCACAGAAGAAGAAGAGAGACCCAGGTCAGAGACAAAAGGTATTTTCTGACTTATATTTTAAGCTAACAGAGTCCTGCAGGGACTCATCAACTGTGTTTCTCAGGACACCCTCAGTGGGACCACAGCACTGTGAATGTCTGGTTTTGAGGGTTTTTTGTTGTTGTTGTTGTTTGGTTTTGTTTTTTCATCTTTGGAGCAAAAAAAAAAAAACCCTCTGTGGGGGTGCAACTAGCCCAACAGCTCCATTTAAGAAGGTATGCGGGCAGGCAGGGTGAGCGGCCTTGCCTTGCTGTGTTTGGAGGCTGAGGCCTCTAGGGCCTGCTGTACTGCAGTGTCTGTCTCTCCACAGGGACCTGCTTACTGTTCTACAGAATCTATGATGGGGAGACTTGGTGACCAGATCTTTACATCTAATAGTGTCCAGGAAGGGCTCAGGGATTGGCTGTGTGTTTGGGATGCAGTGGCAGACAAGGAATTACGTGGCCTGCCCTAATAAATCCTCCTGGTCGCTGGAACAGCCAGATAATAAAATTGTAGTGTTGCGATGGGAGGATGTGAGGTACCTGGGATCCCTGGATGAAGTGTGGCAGGACAGGGTTGGGGGCAGGTAAATTTCACATGAGTAGGAAAGCGTTACAGAGTAGGGAATTCAGTGAGCACTGTCCTCAGGCGCGCATCATCCTAGATAACTACTGGGTGGCCTCGCCCCACATCTGTCCAGCCTCACCTCTCCTGGTCACTCAAAAGCATACATGTAACATGTGTTCTTTGGATGCTTTCTCTGTTTTCACACCTTTACACAAACTGCCCTTCTGCCATGTCAGCTGCCTTTTGGCCCACTCACGATGTGGGATTCGGCTTTCTGCTGGGTTGTTGGTTGGGTCTCCTGTGTTGTCTGGTACACAGTTGTACATCCCTCTTTTGGACTTCGTGAGCTTTGATGCCGTTCTGCGTCTCTTCATCAGCACCTCACTGTTCTCTGCTGGCGTTTAATGTGCTCAGGGTTGTTCTTATTCTCAGCATTCCTAGGTACCTAAGACTTAGTAGTGACTTTTAACATCAACAAATGAGACATAGAGACATCTTCTTTCCAGACAAGCTTTCTCTATCTTCCTTCTAAGGTTTTCTTGTCCTTATCTGTTCCTCCATAAGCTTCATTTCTCCATCTATCCATCCATCTATCCATCCATCCATCCATCCATCCATCCATCCATCTATCCATCCATCCATCTATCCATCCATCCTTCCATCCATCCATCCATTCATCCTTCCATCCATCCATCCTTCCATCCATTGTTCATTCATTAATTATTTTTTAAATTGTTTTAAAATTACTTTTTATTTTGTTTTATGTGCATAGGTCTTTAGTCTACATATGTCTGTGCACTATATGTGTGCTTTGGATACACGGAGGTCAGAAGAGAGTGTCAGATTCCCTGGAACCGGAGCTAGAGACAACTGTGAGCCACCATGTGTGTGCTGGGAACTGAGCCTGGGTCCTGTGGAAGAGCAGCCAGCGCTCCTAAGCACGGCAGCACACTTCTTAGCTCCCACCACTCATTCTTTCATTCTGTTCACTCAGATGTAACGAGATCTCTCCCTGCCTTCAAAGGCTCAGCTTTTCACTCACTGCAATGTGCTAACAAAAGAGACAGGTGATGGAAAGCAGAGGGGGTGAGTGAGTCATCACGCTGAACAGGAAGAAATGAAGAGACTCGGAGGCCGTGAGCTCATCTTTAGCTTTAGGTCTGTGTCGAGAAGGAACTGGGACAGAGATATGCACAATCAAACAGTTTGGTCAAAGCACCACCTGGTTGATAATTTTCTCATTTCTGATTCTGCAGGAGTCTTAAGAAGTCTCTAGCAATGTCATCTCTCAAGGGAACCAATCTGGTTCCTAAAGATTGATCATTTAAGGCCCAAGGGTGCAGCCTGTCCCTCATGGATAATCATCTGGGGCAGCCTATCTAGGCCAATGTTCCTGGAATCCAAGGTGGCTGCTGGCTTAGGACAGTGACATACCTCTGCCCCTTGCTGGCAGAGCGGGGTTGGGCAGACACTCCTCAGTGATTCTCGTAGCTGTACAGTCAAGAAGGCAGGCAAAAGGAAGGGAGAGTGCCAGGCTTCTGTTCCGCTCTGAGCTGCACTGTGGACCTTTGTGAGGAGGCCATGGCCCCAATAGGGCAGCCTCTGTGTGCCGGTTTCCCCGATAGGTCAGCCTCTGTGTGCCGGTTCCAGTGTCTTTGAGATACTCTTCTGGGCCTGGTTTTGAACTAGATGGACAGTTAAACAAAGTCTCCTGCCACACTTTGCTCTATTAGCTCTATTAGCACACAGAGTATGCTATGGCTCCTTCACTGTAGTGACTTGGGTGGATCCACTTTTACCAGCCACTCCTCTCCCTCACCTCCCGCTTCCATGGCCAGTACCCCGCCTTCATCTTCAGATCACAGTTTGTTTCATTCCTTCCCCACCCCATCCCCCAAGGCCTCTTTGCCCTCTCTCATGGTTCTCTCTCTAGTTTCCTGTTCTCGAACTGCATTCATTCCCACATAAATACACACAGAGAAGTTAGAAGTTAGGATCCTCCTATGTGGGAAAGCATGGCACCTGAGCCTTGGTTATCTCATTTAATATGATATTTTCCAGTTTCATTACACATACACACACACCCCACTCCCCACACACCACACACACATACACACATACCACACATATCACACACACATACACACACACACCACACCACACACACATACACATACACACACACCATACATACCACATACCACACACACACACCACACACACATATACCACACACCACAAACATATCACACGTCACACACACACATACACACACATAACACACATACACACCACACACACATACCACACACACACCACACACACACACCACACATCACACACCGCACACACATATACCACACACCACACACATACACACACATAACACACATACACACCACACACACATATACCACACACCACACACATATCACATGTCACACACATACACACACATAACACACATACACACCACACACACATACCACACACACACACCACACATCACACACCGCACACACATATACCACACACCACACACATACACACACATAACGCACATACACATCACACACACACACCACACACACACCACACACACACACCACACACCACACACACACATTTTCAGTGTCTATTCATCTCTTGCTGAGCATCTAGTCTGATTCTATGTTGTTCATATTTGTGAGTAGTGTAGCAATGAGGATGGACATGAAACTATAAACAATTGTGTATACACAACATCAAGGTATATCCCACCACAATAAGGCAATCAGGGGAGTAGGAGCCTGAAGCAAGTGGATGCATCAAATTCCCAGTCAGGAAGGAGAATGAGGCGGACACTTGCTGCTGTTCATCCCTTTTCTACTTACATAGTATAGGCTCTCAGCCAGGAGAATGGTGCCGCCCACAGTGGTCAGGTCTTCAACCAGTGCCATAAAGATAGTCTCCTACAGGCATGCCTAAAGGCCAGCCACCCAGGTGACTCTGGATTCTGTCAGAGTAACAGTGAAAGCCATGAATAAAAATGGCGTTGTGAGATCTATTACTTTGGTGATAAAAATAAACTAATAAAAAATAAAACGAAAAGCCAAAGAAGAAATCCTGTAGCTTTGGTGCTTGCCACGTGCCCCCTAGTGATCCATCTTAGCTTTCTTGCAGCAGCCCTCTTCTGTTGCTAACATTGTGTAGATGCAGAAGAAGAAGAAGAAGAAGAAGAAGAAGAAGAAGAAGAAGAAGAAGAAGAAGAAGAAGAAGAAGGAGAAGAAGAAAAAAAAAGGCTAGGAGCAGGTGTAACCCTGGTCAGTTTTACCTCAGGGGCTGCGAGACTTCCGAGCGACACTCACCACCAGCTTTTCATGTTACCATTAGGAGCATCACTTCCCTTAGTAATCCCCACCAGCCAGACAGCATGCTGTTTGGCACAAGACTTAAATACAGGCTTGCTGAATTTTCCAATTTCAGAGCTAAGGAGTAATTCTTCCTGGGCCCCCAGTGTTGTCACATCAACAGTGGCAAATCCTTGCTAACTGATTTGAGGAGGCTGCTGGAGCTGGTAGTGGTGATGCCAGATCCCTGTGCTTACCTTGGGATGGCCTCTGATCCACCGAGTGCTTCAGCTGCCTGATTAGCCGGGCAGCTACAACGGTACATCATTGTAATAATATTTACTTTGAAAACTCACAGTTGGAGCGAGGTCTCTATTGCAGGCTCTGCTGACAGCCAGGAATCTTAAACTTCCTCTTTGGCAGGGAGGCTTCTGGGCCCTTCTTGGCAGCACTAGCACAGTTCTCCCAGCAGACGACGCTCCTCGGATTCAGGGGCTATCAAGGAATTGACGCCGGATTAGAGGAGAGCTTTTCAGTTGCCTCCACACCTGCATGAAGTACAGAATCCGCCGAGGAGCCCTCATACATTTTGGGACTTCTTCTCTTCTCAGTGTGTCCTGGAGTGTGATCCAGTGGGCAGTAGGCTGGAATCAGGGAGCCAGAGACAGTTTATTAAACGCTCTGGTTGGGCTCGTGCTCGTAAGAAACTTTGATCTTATTTTGAGGACTCCGATTGCTATGAAATTCAAGTCACTTGGGGGAGTAAACCCATCATAAATGAAGACTTCAAAGAAAGCTTGTGGTAGAGATCCTTGGAAAAATACTGTTATTATTAAAATAACTTTGCTAAAATTGTTCCCCATTTTGACTTAAAGTGAGACACTTTCACAGTATTTTCAAGAGCCTATTTTTGGACTGACTACTCCTAAAAATATTTGAGGCTGGTTATACATGCAAAGTTCTGGGCTCCCTAAAAGGCTCATGGGCTCAAAATGTCCAAGAGTGGGTCCTGAATTTCTACTTGAACACGCAAGTTTGAGAGTCACCAACTTATGTATTCTTTCATTTGGTACTTCTTTGTTCTCACGGATTCATTTTACTCGACAACTTTCCACAATGGGGAAGAAGACTCAGGAAGGGATAATTTAGATTAGGCTGGCCAGTGCACATGTCTGTGGGAGGTTATTCTGATTAATGGGAATCCACTGTGGGTGTTACCATTCCCTACGTAGGTAACTGTGGAGTGTGTGAGAGTGGAAAAAGCGAGCTGAGCGCGAGCACATGTGAGTTCATTCGTTGTTTTCTGCTCTTAGCTGTGGATGCTGTGTGACCATACTTCAGGTTCCGACAGCTGTAGAGTCCCCACGATGATGGGCTGCCACCTAGAACTGGGAGGCAAGTGGCGTTTGCTTTTGTCAGGGCATTTTGTCACAGCAATAGGAAACCAAACTAAGACATGGTTTAAAGACTGAATTTATGAACATCTAAGTGCTGAATTTATTGGAGCTGAAAATAGCATCTCTAGCTCTCTCATAATCACAAAGCATGCTTCATAAAACATGGTGGTGCCTGCCCTTGATGATGACCTCCAGGGTTTGGAATCCTGACCGGCTTTTACTAGGTACTTAATTATCACTTCCCAAGTGAATGAATTATTCAGTACTTTACTTACAAAAATCATATATCATGGAACAGTCTATACTTAGATTTTAGCCATTCTTCCAATTTTTGAAACACACATCATAAATTAATGCCTTGGCAGCTGAGTTTATAAAAACCACTATGCCTTCTGATTAATTGACTCTTGCTGTCTGATTAATTTTCTGACTAAAGGGTCAGTCAGAAGCAGGAAGGGACGTGGATTCTGTGGTAAGGATCAACGTTGGAAGCCTGCCCTCTGATAGATAGGAAGGCGATTCAAGAAACCGCCAAGGGTACCGGGCACATTGCTTCATCTTTTATGACAGGTCAGGATTTTTTTCCATTTACACTGAAGGATGTCATATTTCACCCCAGTAAGCAGAGCTATGTTAATACTGGAAAAGTGAGTGATTGTAGCACTTAAAGTGAAACCCTTCCGTCACCCATCAGTCTGACCACCTTTGAGACACACAAGTGGTTACCTGTCTCCCGGTCCTAGTTTATCGAAACTGTTGCTGGGGTCCAAGAAAAACCATGAGTGGCTGAAGCCAAGGCCCACAGACAGGCTGTGAGGTGTGAGTTGGGGCGTGCCAGATGGAGGGACTGGCATGTCAGTGATGCATCCTGAGACATACCTGGCTTAGTTACAATGCATACAGAGCTGAGAACCTTTGTTGAGTGTCTCTGTGGGCCAGCCACGGGGCTTTTATGCTCTGTTTCCTATGTCATTCACTCAATTCTAGAATGCTGGGAATAATAAAAATTTTTTATACAGCCTCAGGAACCATTGATCCATTCTTGGTAGTTTGGGAAGTGGCTGGGGAACTTGGAGTTAGGAAGTAAAGAGTGGAGTCCATTGTTTAAAACACAACATAATGACCATCTGGCTTGGTCTCAAAAGGGAAGAGGAATCGCTGGTGTTCTTCTTCCCTCCTGCCCATTTTATCAATGCTCCCTTGGGTCTCTCAGACCTCACCCCTTTCCCAGACGAGCAAGAGCTTGTTTTGACTCCTTGGCTACTCAGGCTGAGGCAGGCTTGACCGTGTCAACCATATTGTCCCTGTAAGCTCAGAGGGGGTGAGCAGAGAGTGAAACCTCAGAATTTCTCACTCTCCTGAGCCTTGTCTGATTCTCATGGCAGTGTGACTCTCAGCCTCATGCCCTGACACTCTATTGGCATACTTGCTACCTGGGAAGACCTGTTTTACTGATGGGAGCACTGGCTTCCTGAGGGCTTGAACAGCTTGCCCAAAGTTGGTTCTGGGTGTGGAATTTGAGTCTCCTAACATGCTTAGTGCTCTTCTGTTCACATATGTAGTGGCTCTGGCATGTTCCTGGTGGACAGTCCTGTGTGTTGGGACCCTTTTGTCCTTGCTAAGTGGACATGGGGCAATTCCTTTAATGATTATAGTGGACTCAGGTATGTCCCTCAAACACTCGCTTCTGAACCTTCGCCTAGAACTTGAATTTCTGGTCCCCACACATCCTGCAGGAGTGCGGTACTCCTTCATTTTCCTAGCCACTTCTCTCACTCCTCTGAGGTCTTTTGGACATCCACAGAGCACCTTCCCACCAGCCCTCTGGTGCTCTTCAAACACAGCTTGTAAGCCCTTCCTTCTGCTGAGGTCCATTTTCCCAGGCTCACACGTGGGTTCTCGCATTCCTCCCTTTCTCGAGGGAAGGCTCTGACACAAATCATATTCTTTTCAAGAGTGCTACAACAAGATCAGTCCACAGTGGCTCGTCCTCATGTAAAGAGTGTTTTCCTCAAACCCCTTCACAAGCAGTTCTGAGAGCACCCTTTGAACATGTAATCCTTAAGCTAAACTATATCCCATACTTTGTGTGTGTGGGTATGTGTGTGTGTGTACTTTGTGTGACATACATCTATGAGCATGTGTGTGTGGTGATGTGTACCTGTGTGTGTGTGTGTACACCAGTGTGTATGTATGCATACCTGTGTGTGTGCCTGTGTATGTGTGTGCATATGTGTACCTGTGCATACGACCCTGTATGTGTATGTGTGTACATTTGTGTGTATGCCTCTGTACGTGTGTGTTTGTGTTTGCACAGTATAACCCATGCTGGCCTTGAACTCCTGATCCTTCTGTCTCAGCCTCCCAAGTCCTGGGATGACAGGCATAAGCCACAGTGCTCAGCTTCTAATCTATCTTGCGGAGACCATAGTTCGTGCTCATAGCTATGAGAAGTTGGGACATTATAGAAACTGGTTTAGTCCTATAACTCTTGTCTCCTAAGCTTATGTCTTCAGAGCTATAACTCAATACAACACTGCTTGGGTAACCAAGTCCAAATACAACTAGTCAAAATAGCGACAAAACAAAACAAAACAAAGCAAACAAACAAAAACAAAAAACCAAATCCAAACCTAAAAAGACTCTAAAAAACCAAATTAAACCAAAACAAAAACTTAAAAGCCTGAAACCACCACCACCATCACCACCACCATCATCATCACCACCACCACCATCACCATCACCACCATCATCACCACCATCACCATCACCACCACCGCCCCCACCACCATCACCACCACTGCCACCACCACCACTATTATCACCACCACCATCATCACCACCACCATCACCACCATCATCACCACCATCATCATCACCACCATCACCACCATCATCACCACCATCACCATCACCACCACCATCACCACCACCATCACCACTATCATCACCACCATCACCACCATCATCACCACCATCACCACCACCACCAGCACCACCATCATCACCACCATCACCATCACCACCACCATCATCACCACCATCACCACCACCACGACCATCACCATCACCATCACCATCACCACCACTGCCCCCACCACCATCACCACCACCACCACCATCACCACCATCACCATCACCACCACCACCACCATCACCATCACCACCATCATCACCACCATCACCATCACCACCACTGCCCCCACCACCATCACCACCACCATCACCACCACATCCACCACCATCACCACCACCATCACCATCACCACCACTGCCCCCACCACCATCACCACCACCATCACCACCACCACCATCACCACCACCATCACCATCACCACCACCATCACCATCACCACCATCATCACCACCATCACCATCACCACCACTGCCCCCACCACCATCACCACCACCATCACCACCATCACCACCATCAGCACCACCATCATCACCACCATCACCACCATCATCACCACCATCACCACCACCACCACCACCACCACCACCATCACCACCACCACCATCACCACCAGCACCACCACCACGACCATCACCATCACCACCACCACCATCATCACCACCATCACCACCATCATCACCACCATCACCACCATCACCACCACCACCACCATCATCACCACCATCACCACCACCACGACCATCACCATCACCACCACCACCACCACCACCACCACCACCATCATCACCAACATCATCACCACCACCATCACCACCATCATCACCACCATCACCATCACCACCACTGCCCCCACCACCATCACCACCACCACCACCACCACCATCACCATCAACACCACCACCACCACCACCACCACCATCACCACCACCACCACCACCACCATCACCACCATCATCACCACCATCACCATCACCACCACCATCACCACCACCATCACCACCACGACCACCACAAACCACTGAAATGATTCCTAATGACACTGTACTCATAGATCAGTACTTTGTGCAGTCATCATCAGAGAGGTCTCCTCTGGCAGCAGATGGGAACAGATGCAGAGACCCACAGCAGACATTGTGCTGACAAAGAGTCTAAACTGTAGGTCTCCATCAAATCCCTCCCCTCAGAGCTCAGGGCATCCCATGGAGCAGAAGGTAGGAAGATGGTGTGTGTGTGTGTGTGTGTGTGTAAGACACTAGAGAATAAGGCTGTCTGAATCAACCAAGCTACATATGACCTCACAGAGATGTAGGCAGCACGTGCTGGGCGGTCACGGGTCTGCACCAGGTCCTCTGCATGTATATTATACCCAATAGCTTAGTATTTTTATGGATTCCCTTATGTGAGAACAAGTGGCTCTCTGCCTCCTGTGCCTCATCTTGGGCTGTCTTCATCCTGCTGGGTTGCTGTGTTTAACTTCAATATGAAAGTTTTTGCCTCATTTTATCATATTTTATTTTGCAGTTTTTTTTTTTAAGAAAAAGAAACTGGTTTAACCCTTTAACCTCTGTCTCCCTAAGCCTTTCACTTTTTGTCATGTGCATAGCATCCTATTTTTGGGGAATATTCTAGAATTCATGGTTCACAGACATTTAGAAGTCATGGTATAATTTCCTTCCTGTGTTCAATAAATGTTTCTTTCAAAGAGATTTCATGAGGCAGTAGAAAGAGAGCTAAGTAGATTTTTTCTTTTTCTTTTTCCTCCCCCTCCCTTTTTTTTTTTTTTTTTTTTTTTTTTTTTTGTCAGTGTGGGTTCTGAGTGAGGGAAGGACCCTGGTCATTCTGAATTAAGGTGAACATCGAGAGTGGTCAGTGGGAAAGGTTGGTAGTAGGTTGGGATATGGGCTTATCCTGAGCCATGAGGTTGGGTTTGGAGAGGCCAGGTCTCCCTACTGCCCAACATGTCACACAACCTCCATGATAATGTCAGAGTCTGAGAAAGCTTCATGCAAAGAAAGCAAAACCAGAGGCTGGAGAGATGGCTCAGAGGTTAAGAGCGCTGGCTGCTCTTCCAGAGGTACTGAGATCAATTCCCAGCAACTACATGGTGGCTCCCAATGATCTATAATGTGATCTGACGCCCTCTTCTGGCTTGAAGGTGTACAAGCAGGCAGAGCACTGTATACATAATAAATAAATAAATCTTTAAAAAAAAAAAAAAAGAAAGCAAAACCAATTCCATTATAGAGAAACCGTCCTCGAGCTGGGGAAAGGCTCATGAATAAAACATTCCCTGGGCAATCCTGAGGACCTGGGCTCGGGTCCAGCACACATGTAAAAGCTGGCTGTGATGGTGGGTGTCTATGACCCCATTGCTGAGGGAAGACAGATGGGTGATGCCTAGAGCTTCACAGCCAGCAAGTGACTCTGTCTCACAGGGATGGGGGATGGGCTAGAGACTGATAGAGAAGGGCATTCGGTGTCGGGCCTCTGTATGTGTCATACACACATGCACACGCACACACACACATGCACACACACACACAAGTACAACACACATTTGCATGTACTCAGACATGCACACACATATCACATGTGTACATTCATGCTCACGTGCACAAGCACACACATGCACGTGCATACACACACACACACACACACACACACACACACACTGAGAATAAACATGAGTGAGCGCAAGAGCAAAACCTCTCTGAGCTGTAGAGAAAAGCCGTATTAGGGTAGAGAGGGAGAGGGCAGAAAAATGGATCTGAAAAGATGTTTATAACACGTTCGGTTAATTTAGTGTCAAAGCCTTCTCAGGACAGAACAGAGGCCCATTCTTCCCAGCATGTTCTTTCCAATGGTGACCTTGACTGGCCCTGCGTCCCGATCTGTTTGGTTCAAATTTATTCAGTCACTTATTGAGTACTTGCTACCTCCAGGCTGCGCTGGGGCTGAAGAGGTCGCAGTGACAGAGCTTCCACATGTGGAGTCACGGGATGGAATGATGCCAGGTGGCACCACAGCTGTCTAGGGAGGAACCTGGCCTTGATGGAGGTCTTTGGGGGATGTTTTCATGGAGTCCCTTCCTCCAGATGCAGAAGGCATGGTACCCAGGACCCTTGTGGACTCTCGAGGCCTATGAAAACATTTTGTTTAAAATCAGAGATAAAATGCACCATTCAGCCTGGGTTCTATGTGTGTCTTTATATCGACACAGGTACAGAACTTTAGGGCAGGTTCTTAATGGAGGAAGGCACGTGACAGCATCAGGGCCTTTAACAAAACACTTCAGGCGGGGTGGCTCACAGCTTTCAAGGTCAGAAGCTCAAGGTCATGGCTGACGCCGTTCGAGGCCCCTCTCTCTCTTCTCTTTGTTATAGGTGGCACTTTCTCCTTCTCTCCCTCCCTCTGTGTGGTGTATGTGTGTTGCACGGATGGATGTCAAGTGTGCACACACACGTTCATTCCTGTGGAGGCCAGCACAGGCGTTGAGTGTCTTCCTCCATTGCTCCCTGCTCTCTGGCCTTCAGACAGGGGCTCAGTGAACCAGAAGTGTGCCGAGGTTGCCTGGCCAAGGAACATCTGCCTTTGCCCCCAGTGCTGGCATCACAGGTACACACAGCCATCCATACTCATCTTTTTTACATGGTGCTGAAGGTTCAAACTCAACCCCTTACATTTGCAAATCAGGCAAATCCACTGAGCCGCCTCCCCAGCCTTCCACAGTGGAGTATATAGATTCTTCCCCTGTGTGTGCTGTCCAAGAGGGATGCTTGTGGCAGGGTGGGTCTCTGGCTTCTGTCCCTCTCAATGTATTTCTTAGGGACTGGCCCCGAATGCGACACAATGCTGGTAAGAGGGCTTATTGGAGATCCACCCTTGTTCCTGACCTCCCGGCCTCTAGGTCTGAGGAAACAGGCCACACTCTTGACAGGTGTCATGAGCTATTCTGGGGAAGGGGCTAAGCAGTGACCCCCTGGGTAGGAGCCTGCAGCAGTCCCTGCAGCCTGCTCTCAATTTTTATCTTCCCTGATGCCTGTCACCTAGGGAGCTCCAGAGGACAGTTGTGCCCTCCCTGGCCTGGTGGTGGAGCTGCCCTGCATAGCTGTCCCTGGTGTGGTGTGGGGCAAGCCAGCTTGGCTTCTCACTCTCACCCTGAGGCGGGGTGCTGACTCAGCGTGTATTTGTGGGTGTCTGGTCCTCATTATAGTTGGCTGACTTGGTGGTTCACAGGTTTCATTGACAACAATCACCTCCCCTGGGGCTGGCCAGGTGCCTCCAAAGTCACTCCTGAAGAAAGGCCACAGGGGACAACTCAGGCAGCTCCAGAACATGCCCTCAAGCTGTGCACACCATGTAACCAGCTGTTGCTGGCACCACCTTTCCCCGCAGGGGCCAGCTCCCTGCAGCCTTGTGGGCCCGGCCCCAGCCTGGCCAAGCTCCCTGAGCACAGCCACATGGAGGATCCATCAGCGTCTGGGTCCTCACACGGCCTGTGAGAGAAATAAACTGAAAATGTGCTAAGACCACCTCCAGCTCCTTTATTCCAGCCTCTCCCTTGAAGTTCTGTGTGTGCTCTGGGACTGGTGATTCTCAGTAATTTCATAAAAATAATTACAGTGGCAGCCCAGCAAATATCTTACTTCAGAGTCCATCCTCCTGTTGCAGCTTAGAGAACATCTTAACTCACAGTGTGGCCTCCTATTGCATCCCAGAGGGCATCTTACCTCACAGAGGACATCTTACCTCACAGAGGACATCTTACCTCACAGTGTGGCCTCTTATTGCAGCCCAGAGGACATCTTACCTCACAGGGGACATCTTACCTCATAGAGGACATCTTACCTCATAGAGGACATCTTACCTCACAGTGTAGCCTCCTATTGCAGCCCAGAGGGCATCTTACCTCACAGATGACATCTTACCTCACAGAGGACATCTTACTTCACAGTGCGGCCTCCTATTGCAGCTGGAAGAAACAGCTGGAATTAAGAATATGCAGAAGGACTGAAGTTTGTCCCTTATTTTGCAGCGTCTGGATTTTTTTTTTCTATTAACAGCAGGAAATATTTAGAAAAACTCATGGCATTTCCAAACATCTGTCTGACAAAACACAACTAGAGTATTTCCTTTCAACTTTGCATCAGTTTGTGGTTGGTTGGTTAGGGCCTTCTCCCTCTGCTTTTCTTTCTACTTTTTTTCCCTAGTCAAAAATGGTTTCTGTTACAACTATGTTCTTGCTTTTGTTTCTGGTTTGGTGACCCAATCATGTGGCTTTTTAAACTTCACATGACTCCTCTAGAAAGACACTATTGGGGGCTGGAAAGAGCGCTTGGCCGTTAAAGGGTAGGGCATATAAGCATATACTGTTGAATGTCAAGGCCAGGTTTTGTTTCATAGACTTTAGTAAAGTTTTGTAAAGACATAGAGTCTTATACATTTGAACAAAAGTGTTCTCTCTCACTACTCTCTCTGTCTCTGTCTCTGTCTCCCTTCCTCCCTTTCTCTCTCTCTCTCCCTATCTCTCTGTGTAGGCCAGAGGAAAAGTTGAGGAATTGGTTCTTCACCTCCACCAACTGGCTCCTGGGGATGGGATTTGAACTCAGATCATCAATCTTGATGGCAAGTCACCTCACCCTCTGAACCTTCTCACCTGCCTGTTCCTAATTATTTAAGCATCTGGCAGTGGATGGGACTCATTCAGGCTAAGCCAGCTGTTTCATCTTCTTTGCCTGACAGCCCGAGCAGCTCTTCCCAGCGAGGCCTTAGTAGACGATCTGACTGACTTCGCTGTTCAGGCACACCCCCACGCTTCTGGAAAAGCAATGCCTCGCATAGAGCATGACCAGTTACCAGTCAGGAGACAGTGTGTGCACACAGAGTCTTTAAAAACAAATTATTTATAGTTTCAATCTTTTCTTTATAACGTGCCCCGGTGAGATCACCATCAGGGAAGCAGGTTTCGTATTCCTTCTTGGAAGCCAAGGTATTTGCTTCCAAGTGAGAATTTAAAGAAAAGTCCAGTGTTTCACTTCCCCCTTCCTCCTTATCTTTTTGTGGCGTAGATATATTGTGTGAGTGGTCAACGCCTCTGCCAAAGTCAACTTTTAAAATAGACATAACGTAAGAGCCGCACGCAGCTTGAACTCTGCTCCTGGTGGAGTTTTGTCTCTGAGGACTTGGCTTCCAGAGGGCTGGTTTGCCAGTCGGGAAGCCTGCAGCCCACGTTCCTCAGGAAAGAAAAATGAACGCACCACCCCATCCATCAATGGCAGTGCTCCATGCAGCGCGGTGGAGAACACTGAGGAATGTTTCCCCACTGGGGGACACACTTAGAACATGACACTGGGTGGCACCTCAGCCACAGTGAGTCTGGACCCCTGTGGCCAGTGTGGGACTGATCTGGCCCCCTTGAGCAGGGCTCACTACACACATAAGTCTCCCAATGATCCTTGTGAGGGTCTTAGTCTTCACGAGAGAATGTTGGTTATTATTATTGTGCGTGAGTGCGCATGTGCGTATGGAGGTCAGAGGGCAACGTCCCGCAATTGGTTCTTCCCTCTACAACCCAGGCTCAGAGCCGGATCATCAGGTTTGGTGGCAGGCGCCCCTCCGAGAGGACTTTGAAGCACTGGGTATAAGGCACCGGCTGGACACTGTGTGTGCCTCTGAGTCAGAACTTCCGGGGACTTCTAGGCCCTGAATCGCTAGTGGAAACCAAAATAAATGCCCGTGGTGTAGTACCCAGGTGGGTTTGAGAGCAGACTCTGGATCCTGTGATTCACTGCTGGTATTTTTACGAAATGAAGTGAAAGACAAATTTTAAAGCTTTCCAGCCTTCATATTCAGGGCGGTTGGGTAATCCACAGTGCAGAGCCGAGGGTCACTTAAGAGCCAGGAGGGCTTTCTGTGAGATCTGCAGCCTGCCTTAAATAGCTAATAGGATCGAGCTGCTGAGAGCGCGTGTAGAATTATCTCTCTGCTCCCAAACATGGCAAAGTCTGTCATCCTCCGTACCCATGACTGTGCCTGGGGTCTGAGGTAGCATTTCTAGATAAGACCTTGGAAGTGATTGGATAGTGAGGCCTCTTACATCCTCTGTAGGCTAATACACTACGGCTTAACAGCCTGGTGGGCAACTGAAGGAGATGGAAAGATCAGGAAATGGCTGTTTGCTGGAGAAGGTACTTCAGGAGCCCTTGAAGGGTGTGGCTCCTCCCCAGCCCCTCCCCCCATTCTCTTCTGTTCCTGGTGGCAGTGAGGTAGATTGCTCAGCTCCACCCTGTGTTCCCACCATGATGCTCCGAATCACCTCAGGCCTGGCAACAACGCAGCCTAGTGAGCAGGGACCGAACTCTGTAAAACCACGTCCTCAAAGGCATCTCCTCTTCTGAGTTGTTCATCTGGGTGTTTTTATTTTTTTTATTTTTTTTTTTATTTTTATCTTTTATCACAGCCGAGGGAAGTTCACCGCCACTCTGAGAATGTGGCTTTATCTGGAAACAGGGTCTCTTTAAAGGTCAGCATCCCAACAAGGCTCTCAGGGTGAGGGCATAGGGGATCTAGCAAGAGACTTAAATCGTTGGCTGGTGTCCTCGTAAGGGAAAAGAGGAGGAGCTCTGAGGTAGAGCACGGAGGAGACGCTTATGTCAGTGGAGGGGCCTAAGAATACCACAGGTTGCCAGGGGCACCGGGATCTAGGAGAGAGGCGTGAGGTGAAGACTTCCTCTGGCTTCCAGAAGGAACGAAATCTGCCTGCGCCTTGGCTTTTGACTGCCAGACTAGTGGAAGGGTAGATCTCTGTTAAGTTGTGGCAGCCTGCTCAGCAGAAACCCTGGTGAAGGGTCTTGGAAACACTCAGGAGTTTTAATCTCCTTTGCGAGAAGTCCTGCTGCTTGCCCAGGCTTACACAGCAGGGGTACAGTGGCCCTCAGGGGGAGATGTTCTGTCATGAATGCCAACTTTGGGCTTCTGTTTGCTCACTCACAGCTGTTTGTAGAACACTCTCATATGTGCCAAGCATGGAGACAGATGCCAGCCAGGCCTTAGGGTAAGACACATCTGACTTGCCATTCTGGAGCTTTTTAAAAGAAGCTATATACTCCATAAATACCAAGAAAGGGTGCTGTGTGATGGCATCTGAATGATATAGGTCACAGTGCTGGGGACAGCGTGTGTGGCTGGAGGGCTCAGAAAAGCTCTTAGAGACGGGGTTTCAGTATCCAGAGAGGGTGGGGAGGAGACAGAGCACGGGTGGTGGTGGGGAGGAGGCCACACTTTCACTCTCAGGCCTCCAACAAGATGCTAAGACTCTTCAAGGTCCACGGAACCCGATGGATGCTGCCGGGTGCCTGTTGCTTCTAATTTCTTTCTAGATGAAGTCTTTAACCAGTGAGCCACTTCTTCAGCCAAGCAAGCACCTCAGAGAAAGCTGAGCCCACGTGGAGCCCCAGGGGTGGCCTGGTGATAATGTTACTTGTGCCACACCCTTCAGCAGAGTGACAGACATTTGAACGTATTTTGGCCAATAGAATCTAAGAGGAGGCCCAGAGGAGATGGATCACCCCAGCACTCACATAATGTAAGTGGACTTCTGGTGGAGGCAGAGAAGAAATGGATGCTTCTAGAAATCTCTCTTTATGCTGGATAGGAGACAGAAAGGAAAGCTCCTTTTTTCCCCCTAGAAATTTAGTGTCTGCAACAGAAGATGAAGATATCACAAGGGACAGAAAAGAAGGCAGTGAGACAGGGTCCTTGCTGACAGTGTCGCCACAGCCCATCACCTTACCTTTGAGGTCCCATTCATTTATTCTCTTGTTACTTCAGCCAGTGGAAATCCATGGTGCTGCTGCCTGCTAGCGAAAGCACAGGGGTGGGGTGGGGTGGGGGTGGGGTGGGGGGATGGGGGGTTGTGGTGGGGTGGGGTGGAGTTCCTGGAGGAACCCACAGGGCTGTCTTAAAAAATGATTAGAAGTGAGATAGGTAAAAGTAGAATGTTCTGGGCAGAAAGAGCAGCTTCTGTGGAGGTCACAAAAATAGCCAGAGGATGCAAGGGGAGCCCCAACTCAGGTAGGGGTGGCACAGATCACAAGGATCAGAGATGAGCTGAGGGGGTGGGGGATGGGGCGGGAGGCAGAGAATGAAGGCCTCTCTGACTCTCAAGATGGCCTCATCATGACTAGCCCACGCATGTGGAAGGCCTCCTGGGGCTGGAGAGTGTGGGAGAGGTCCGATGCGATGGCCATAAGCTGAAGGGGCTCGGAGAGGGCTTGAGTGTCACTCTTGAAAAGATGGAGGCGGGTGGAGCGCAGCAAAAGATGGAGGCCGGTGGAACGGTGCATGGCCCTTGGCTATGCAGTGACCAAGGTGTGCCTGGAGCTCTCAGGGGGAACTGGGAGCAGTTTCTGTCCTCTCCAGGCTTCCTGTCTAGGCTGAGGACCACCCTGACCTCCGTGTCATTCCTCTCAGTCGGGTCCAGCTCCCTGCAGAGCTGTGGCTTCAGTACATCTTTGTCCAATGGTGGGGGAGGGGCGCTGTTTGGGCTCCTTTATCCCTGGAGCTACATGTTCAGACACAAGGACCACAGTGAGCTGAGTGACTTCCCACACACTCATCCTGGGAACTGAGAGGCCATGTCCACCGCCATTGTCACCGCTTCTCATAAAGACCCGTCTGTGGAAGCTGGGCCTCCCACAATGCCTAGGTTTGATAGGCCAGGAACCGTTGTACACACATGGAACCGTCATGGTGTTCAGCGCGTAGCTGAGGGAGGTGGAAAGGGAAGGGCTGACCACAGGATCATATCCACTGTAGGTTCAGATTAAATCGTGGCCATCCATTTTTGCCTCGGAAGTCCTGCTATCCATGGCGACTGTGGGGAGGTGGCTCGACCAGGGACGGTCCTTCCTATGAAACCAGTAGGACCTGATTCTCAATCGCGAGAACCCATGGTGGTTTTTTTTTTTAAAATGCACATGTGGTATTATGTGTATGTAATCCTAGGGCTGTTGGGCAGGGAGACTAGCAGGTCCCTGGGGCTTTCTAGCCAGCCAGCTTCGCCATGTTGATCAGTTCCGGGTGAAATGAGAGAGCCTGTCTCCAAACCACAAGGTGGGCAGTGCCTGAGGAAGGGCACTCAAGGTTGACCCCTAGCTTCTACACACATGCCCACACACAAACATGCATGGACACACATGTTAAAAAATACTTTGGAGCTAGGGAAACGGTGGCCAAGCTGACTTTTTTCCCTTCTCACACTGTTCAGGGTGTCTGAGGAGGGGCACAAGTGGCCTGAGGCCAACATACTGAGGAGTGCTGACCCCAGCTCCCCAGTTCTGGGAAGCCTTGGAGGAAATCCTTTGGCACCAAGCAAGCAAGCAAACACACACCCAAATAAAACAGCACAAGAAGCCCCACACCGAAAGTTTCCACTTGCAAACATGTTTTTGTCACGGCCCAAGGTTAGGATGCAACATTTGGGCGTCTTTGGCCTAAACTCGAGGGCTCTGCAGTTTTTCCCAAAGCACCTAAAATAAAGAATTCTCTTTGGTAAAAACAGTATGTTTGTAAACAGAACCGTTTTATTTTTGAGAAACTCAATTCCCCTTAGATGGAGCAGATTCTGAATGAAGTCCCCGAGGCGATTTTCCATCTGCCTGGCTCACTCCAGATTGTTGCGCAGGTAAAGCGCGCATCTATTCTGCGCCTGCGTGTGGTTTTCATTAGCTGGGTGTGTGTCTGGAATGCCTGCTTGTTGGCCAGCTGCCGACTTCTTTCTCGTGCTGAGGGAAAGGTCTGCAGATGCGGCCCTGGATGCTCCCAGCCTGGGTTTCTCATGTCAAGATCTTGGTCAGACCTTCTCCATGCATGGCTGGAAGCCTGCCTCACTCAGCAGCAACTTCAAGAACGGACCAGTTGTTTTGTAGCTGATTCTCAAAGTTTACTCAACGGTAAAGAGGAGTTTTTCTCTCTATTCCATCCTGCAAGGCATTCATAGTTTTCCCTCCTCTGCTCTATCAGCCTTGTTTTGAAGGAAGGAGACCCGATGGCCTGGGCTCCCTAAATGTGTGGACTAAATCTCCTCGATGTAGGTGGCTTAGCCGGGTCCCAATAGGAGAGGGACTGTCGAAAACTTTGTTTTTTCATCCTCTCGCGCCCGCAATGCGTTCTCGTCTTGTGTTGACCTTATGATGTGCATCTGTCTTTCGTTACCTCCCCTCTACTATATAGTCATCTATCTATCTTCTATCTACTATCTATAGCTATCTATCTATCTATCTATGATTATCGCATCCATCTCAGCTCTACTTGAGAAGAAAAGAGACAGGGAGGACCAGAGGATTAATGGGAAGGGATGAAAGGAAAAGAACTTCTCAGTTAGGATTGCTGAGACGGCTATAACAGCGCTAGAGGACCCCGGAATCGAAGCTGTGTGCACTACAACCATGGAGGCCTCGCAGAGCCCTGCAGGGATGCTGATGGCATAGTTGTCAGTCTGAAGCTGAAACCTAGACCCTGGCCGGGGAGGGGGGGGGGGGGGTAAAAGTAAACTGGTGTGAGTCCTGGAGTTCAAAGGCAGAAATCCGAGCCTGATTACCCTAGGGCAGAAGAAGACCGAGCTGCAACTTTCCTCTAATTCCATGTTAGGATCTAGGGTGATGGCATGGAGTCCTACCCCATGGAGGGCAAGCCCGCACAACCCCATTTACAGACTCAGATCTATCTTCTGGAAACATGTCAAAGGCCACCCTTGCACTCACTGATTTCTTTACAAATGCCCTGTTACCTGGGCCTTCCCTCAGTGCGATAAACAGCTCACACCCACAGTACGGGGGCTATAGGTCGTGGTAGGAGCATTGTCTCATAGTGTTGTGAGGACCTATACTCAATCTCCAGCCCTGCCAGAAAAGAAAGAACCTTGTGCCTTACTCATGGCCATAGCCTCACTTAATCAGCTCACCCGGTTGCTCCAACCTGATGCTACCACACCTCCTAATCTAAAATACACTTACACAAGTCAAGATGAATAGGTGTAAGATTTTGAGTAGTTCATAATGGCAGATATATGTGTACGTGAGCAGTGGTAATATCATACTGGCATGATGGTACGCTATGGCGTGTACATAGTGTGTTTAAAGCCCAGCGGGTTGACCTTCTCTGGTGTTGTGTATGAACGGGCTCTCCATAGTCTGTGTTGCACCTCTGTACTTTACACTCACAATAGCTCACCCACCTATCAGCTATGCCCAAACAAGTCTAGCTCCAACTCCTTTGCTCATCTGGTCCCGGGACTGGGAATGGGAAATGGAGTGAAAAGGCTCTAAGGGTTCAGAGAGTTCCCAACCCCTTGTCGGGCGGGACCCAGAGGTCTCCGAGGACGACAGTGGGAGCAGGTGGCGTCTTAAAGACTCAGAAGGGGGACGAGTGATTCGCCAGGGCAAGCTTTAGTATCCCTCTTGCAACTATGGCCGTTGAAAGACACAGAATACTTCAAAATGGTTTTGCATATGGCCGTTTAAGAATATTGGTTAATCATTAATGTTGTTGAATCATTTATTAGTTTTATCATTCTCATCGCCTGTACTGATGGTAGCTATTTTTTTCGTTTTTTTAATATCCACTTCGGTCTGAAAACCATTTGAAGTGAAGGAAATCGCCTCCTGGGACTAGGAAATTTGTCTTAGCTTATCTGCTAAGCTTTAGTAGCAGAATCTGTGCTAGCAGACTCCTGGGTGAGCTCATGCATGGTTTGCCTGTGGTCAGCAATTCTGTGGTAACCACTAGTGAGCGCTCATAACGCTATTGCAGCACTGCAAAGTATGTTGGTAAAACCAAATTGTCTTCTTTGTGGGTAAACACAGAGACTAGTTCTGTGAGCCCCACATGCCTCTTGGGTTATAGGTTTTTCAGACCCCTTCTTTTTCCTTAACTACCTTTAATTTTAATTTTTAAAAGTTTTTGTGACTGTGGCCTCTTGGCTAAGCATAAGCGTAAGTTAGGTCCAGGGCAAACACTGCCTCCATCACTGGCTGCTGTGTGGCCTTGGGTATGTCACCGAGCGTCTCAGCCATAGAACAAGATGAATAACACTACAGCCTCGTGCAGTGGCTGTAGGACTGAGCAGCTCAGCGTTCGCGCATTCAGCATCGTGTGTGTCTGCGCTTGCTGTTTTGCTGTTTGTCCCAGCCGCGCAGATCTCCTAGATGCTAGTTGGAGGACCTGCATTACCTCAGTTGCCTAGGGGTCTTCACAGGGAGATTTCTGAGCTCCGCGTGCAGAGTTTCTGTTTCTGCTCTTCGGGTTTGCAGCCAGGGGCTGGATATTCAGAGAACAACTGCTGATCCTGGGACTTCCCAGTTTTCACTTAGTGAAACAAACCTTCATTCTTTATAGCTTACCCAGCTTCTGGTATTTAGCTATAGCTGCTGTACCCTCCACCTGACAAGATGTTGCTGAGGATGCCCAACTGTGTGGCTTTAATGTCAGCTGCTTCGGCCTGCTCCTGAGTGACTGTGGTTAGATGGTCTGTCTCTTCCAGGCTCACTAGCGTGCCTGGCGCCTTGCTTCTTAGTGCTATATAGTTCTTTGTACAGCTTTCTATAACCGTCCACTATACCACTGTCTTGTCATGTTTCTCCAATGTCTATTTGTTTGAGGGAGAAAGGAAGTATTGTCTCTGATCATGTGTGTTTGAACACAGGTGCTCAGGAAATCGCCCACTACTGCACCAGAATTCCATTTCTTGGCTGTGGCAACCCTAATGTAGGTCCCCCAAAGTCCGCAGTTCCTGTGCTGGTTTCACTGTGGTGCCACCCCATTGTTAGGGTGGCTGGATCATAAGGCCAGGCTATTAGGGCTGCTCGCCCTGTAGCCTGGACCTTTTGTAGAGCCAGCGTTCTTCATATTTTTGGTTATAGAGAATGAAAAATGTTCCCTACTGGGGAGTTCATGTCTTTCAGACCCCAAGGGAACTGACTAGGTGTGGTACATTCTCTGTTTAGGAGGAGCAAGAGACAGTAACTTTTTTTTCCTTGGCTAAGGTGCCCTGGCAAGCCCCAGATCCTAGACATTTACAAGTGATGGGCAGGCTCTCAAATCCCCAGAGAAATGACTTCCCGCTTTTTTATTGCGGGGGTGTGACTTACCAAGGCCTCCAGCATCTTGCCACTTCTTGCCCGCTTGCTGTTCCACCAGCTGATGTTCCTCAGTGGAGCAGCTGGGTCTTGTCGCCTCAGACTATGTCATGACAGGGAGGGGAGCGCTAACACAGCCCTGGGTCAACACTGTAAGGGAATACCATGGTCTTCTGGGCAAACATGATGGTTCCCGACCCTTGTTTTTGACAGAGATGAAAGGAACGTGCTCCCAGATCAAAGGCTGCACGCCAAGTACCTGAGCCTGCGATTTAGTGCCGCCTGAGCACCTGGCAGCCGGCTTCACAGCAGCTGGGGTCCACTGCTTGTCTCAGTTTGGGGTAGACAGTATATGAACCCCAGGATGCATCTGCTTTTCATAGGGATAGGACTGACTAATCAATAAGTGATTTGATAGGGGCTCTGCATCTGCAGCCTTGATATTAGAAATGACTTTAAACATTACAAATCCTGATTCGTTGCCCGTGCCCTGTAGCGCCCCTGTAGCATATGAAGAGATCACGTGAAGAAGATAGTCTGTACCAATCTCCACAGGTGCCACCCAGTCCGCTGAGGGCCAGGTAGAGGAAACCATTGAGGAAAGGATGAATTTCTCTCATCTCTTTGTGAGTGGGGACACCCCCTTCTTCTGCCCTTGGACGTTGGATCTTCCAGATCTGAGCCTTTGCAGTTACCTCAGCCCCACTCTCTCCTGGTTCTCAGCCCTTGAGGTAGCCTGGCTTACACTACCTGCAACGTTTGACCCACGACTGTTGTCCGCAGCCTGTCTTTGTTTCTCTCCCACACATGATGCCTTCAGTCATTCCCAGGCCGTCTCATCAACGTTGTCATTCTTCCACATGTTTTCCCCAACAGCTGTTTCTGAGCAGTGGCCGTGTAGCTTCTAACTCTCATAGGCTGCAGGGATCCTCCCAGGGAGAGAGCTATGGCATGGAGTCCCTGGGTGATTTAACTCCCAAATCCCACCTCCCCTTCCCGGGAGATGGGCTCTGAGGGGGATGTGGCTCTCTGTGTTTTTACAGGATACACTTCTGTGGTCCAGGAAAGAATTCATCGGGATGGGAATGGAAGTTTCTGGAAGGTGCTTTTGCCATCCTGTGAGGAGCTGGTGTGACTTCCAGTGTCTTGCTAAGCTGGGGCTACAGGGTCAGGCTGTCGCACACTCGGCTTGCCAACCAGCCTATGCCAATTGTCACAGAAAGGTTGTGATCTTGGGGAAAGTGGCTTCTTGTGCGGGCAACCTCACCCTAGCGTAGTCATCTCCACACATCCATCCATCCCAGCATCGTTTAGTCCTGAAGGAATGCAGTTCAAACCCGTGTGAGCCAGTTGTGTCGAAGTCTGGGAATGCAGAAGGCAGCAGTGACTATAGCCCACGGGTTTGCTGGGACAGCTGAACTTTGTATGGACCAAGGTCAGTGCCGATGCCTCTACTGGCCTGAGGGGAAACAATGTCAACACTGCCACATAATGGGGTCTGCTGCGCGGAGTCCGCTTTTCCGTATTGAATGGAAGTCTTTTCTAGGAAGACTCCCTGTCCTAGGAGGTTTGCAGTCACTGAGCACCACTTCAAGTGTTTGAATCATGGAGCCTCCACCTGACACTGGGCTGTCACTGGGCCTGAAGTGACACTGGGACAACCTCGCTGTCATTGGGCCTTGGGAGCTGGTGAAGGTGAGTGAGGGGAAGTGCAGACATAGACACAACCGGCTCACGCAGGTTTGAACTGCACACCCCCGGCCTCAACCACAACAGAAGCTCAGCTCTGAAAGGCCAGGCCCATGAAGTGCTATTTGTTTTCATTGAAACTTCATCCCTGGCACTTAACAGCATCTAACCAGCTGCGGAATCAATTACCACGTGTCAGCCTGAAATCTGACACAAGAAATGAAAGAAGGGCACAACCTCCCTAGGGGCAGGTGGCAGGGTGGGAGGGGGGAGAGGGGGAGAGGGAGAGGGAGAGAGACAGAGAGAGGGAGGGGGAGAAGGAGAGACACACACACAGACGGACAGAGAGAGAGAGAGAGAGAGAGAGAGAGAGAGAGAGAGAGAGAGAGAGAGAGAGAGAGAGAGAGAGCGCACACGCATGAAGATTCTGGATGCTCAGTGTCATAGGGTTTTGGGGGGTCTTTCAGGGCAGCGGTGCTGATAGGACTCATCTGAACTGCTGCTTCCTCAGGTGCCGGGATGCATGGTGTCAGCCCCGCAGCACAGGGAACTCCTTTGCTCTTTCCATTCATGCAGGTCTAAAGTGAGGACACTATGCCTTGTTCAGGCAGATCCCATGCTGGCTGTGTGTGTGTGTGTGTGTGTGTGTGTGTGTACTGCTGGCAAGACCTTAGTGTGTCCCATTCCACCAGTTTCACTTTTGTCACGGTTTTAGGTTGACTGAGGAGATGGCTCAGTCTATGAAGTGCTTGTTTAGCAAGCATGAAGACCTGAGTTCAATCCCTAAAACCCATTTTTAAAAAATCCTGCCGCTTGTAACCCCTTAGAATCTCAGGGCTTTGGAGCTGGAGATAGGTGGGCCCCTGGGACTCCAGGCTCCTTGAGAAACCCCGTCTTACACGGCACACACTATATGGAGTAACTTAGAACAGGGCATAACCTGATCTTAGCAAGACTCATCTACCTGACCGTTTAGTTCCACAACGCCCCTGGTTTCATTTTCTGCGGGGGGATATGTTGTCACCTCTCAGCCTGATATTTGGAGTCCTCAACAGTCTGTTCCCAATTCACCTTTTCAGCTTTTATGCTGCAGACCCGCTCCCTTCCAGTCTCCAGGTTGCTAGCTGCCTGAGAGCGGGCCACCAGCTTTCCTGTCCACGGCTGGCAGATTCTCCATAGCCTGTGTGGAATTTTGCTGACCCTTAACAATTGCCACCTGGCAGAGACTCTCCAGGCCCTACAGGTGGGCCTTGATGTGCAGGCTCCGTGCTCCAGCCACCAGGCGTGCTAGTTTGTCACAATCTATCCAGCTTTGGGGACACTCAGGCATCCATTAAAAAAATGGTTTTAGGAGTGTTTTGACGTGCACATTTTTCAGTGCTTTTGTTTAATGATTACATGCTTTGAACCACTGTCACCAGTAGAAAATCTTGTTATTTTCAATTTATACTTCAGAAGTGAATTTTTTTGATTGTCATCATTGTTTTTATCTTCCCTCCTCCTCTTCTTCCATGGCCATCACTTTTTTCTAAAATCCTGGTTAACATTTTGATGCACAATCTTTTAAAAAAAATTAGTACTAACACTTGGCTATTTTGGAAACATACAACCATGCAACAATGATTGACATATGTCTCTGAAACGTTCATCACTTAACAATTACAATGTGGACTTTGGCTTTTTGCCTATGCTGCTGTTCATACAGACAAAACTGGAATCAACTGGTTTTTCAGGATTTGTTCAGGCAAGAGGCCCCCTCCCCAGGAATTCACCTTGTTTTTCTTTTACAATGACCTCTGAGGCTCAGGGAAAGATTGGTGGAAATAAATGGCCTAAAATATATCTGGCTACATAATAAATGATGTTGGGTAAAATGCACGCGCGCGCGCACGCACACACACACACACACAACACACACACACACACACACGAAAACATATGGACAGCAGATGAGTTTTGAATGTGACTTACATACTCATTAGGTCTTCTTAACAAATTCCCCACTAGGCTCATTGTCCTGCACTTGAAATGCAAGAAGCTTTCTGTTGGGTGTGCATTTCAGAATTCTAAAGTTTAACTTGAATCCCTTTGAAGTCTTTTATTTTGATGGATGAATCATTTCAACATTTTGATAAATTCAAAGGCCCTCAATAAAAGACAAAATCAAATGACCTTCCAATCAACGGTGCCAGACAAGACTGGAAATCAGGAGAAAATGTGACATGAATGGCCATAAAATGACTTAAGAACTAGCATCAATCTCTACAAGTTTCAAAGGAATCTGGAGACATTTAAAGTTTAAAAAAAAAAAAAAAAAAACCAGTAGGGGTATTTTTAGGAACCATTGGGAAAACACTAAAATGCTATTGGTATAAGAAATAAATTCCAGTTTGTACCTTTCTGAAGTCAGTATTTTATGGCACATTTTGGCTTCTCAAAGAAGGAGCACCTGCTGGCTTTGAGCAGAGGTCCATAGGCTCTGGTTTTGTGCTGCCTTGATGGAGCCAGACGCCCCTCTCAGGCTAATCAGGAGGTCTGACCATATGCTAAGATGCTATGATTTAAAAAGATGACTAGGGTTCAAGAGCTGCCCTCTCAGCACCTCACGTGACGAAGGCCAAGGCTGCCTGCTCAAGTCTGAGATGACATGATGACAACCTGCCATGCTATCATCCCTGGGCAGGGGACGTCAAGTAAATTCACCACAGAACCTTAACAAGAGCTACTCAGCTGAGTACGGTGCCTGACTTGTGACAAAATGCTGGACAGAAGGAGCTGAAGTGGAAAGGATTTGTTTTGTTTGGCTCATGGACTGAAAGGACATAATCCATCTAGGTGGAGGAAACAGGGTGGAGTTCATGCAGCATCAAAGTATGGCTGGCACTGCTCACATCTTTGTGGTCATGAGGCACGAAGAGCATGGACAGAACCCAGGGGGAGCGAGGACCCACAGGACCAGCTTCCCAGTGACCCTTTCCTCCAATGAGGCCTCACCTCTAAAGGCCCACACTTCCTATACAGTCTACTAGGGACCGTGTGTTCCATAGAGGGTGTTATACATCCAGACCCTAACGCAGCCTTCTGTGCCTGGGGTCCGAGTGTGTCATGGTTCTATGGAGCCACGCTAGCAGATTAGTGGATTGAATAGTAAGATGTCTAGGGCTAGCACTGAAGAGATGTTGACAAGGAAGATTAAGAGTTTAAGGACTGAAGTTTTATTTAATTTTCTGTGTGTGTGTGTGTGTGTGTGTGTGTGTGTGTGTGTGTGTGTGCCTGCCTGAGACTGTGGGTGAGCACTGAGCTCCCTGTGGTAACTCTTCCTTGGTCCTTGGCTTACATACCAGTCTCCCACAGGAGATCCTTCCAGTCCCCGTGGGCTCTTGGGTCCTGCCACTGGCTGGATCGCTGGAGCAATACTGAGTAAAGAGATGTGGTTTCCTTTTTGCTTTCTACACAGCTCTCAGCGCTCGGTGTGTGGCAGAGTTCTTGCCCCCTTCACGCAGGTGAGCTGACCATTCAACTTTAAATTTTTTACTAAAACCAAAATAATTCACATTGCCAACGATGAAACAAGACAAGCATTACTTCTGAGGAAAGTTATACTCAACCCAGGAAGAATGTTTTCGTTGTGCATTTAGAGGTGGGGTTCAGTCCCCAGGGGTGGCCTAGCCTCGAGGGCTCATGTAACCTCACAGCTATGGAGGTTTTGGCAGTAGGCATTTTGTGCACCAAAGCCTTCCACCTGGCTTGTGCATGCACATGCTCACCACGAAGGTTTCCATCAAGATCCTCTGTTGAGCATATTTTTTCCCTCTCTGTATTTTGCAGAGACGGTGGACAAGGGGACAAGCAATTTCAAATTCTCATCCATTTGTCAGTCTGGGCCTGAGACACAGCTGAACAGGCGGGGAGGGCAATGATGCCAAGGCCTGAACTTCCTGAGGAGGGAAATCTGAGGGGACGGAGAATTCTCAAGTTGATGTGGCAGTTAAAAGAAGTGGTGATAAACATTCTAGAGGGCCCTGCATTCTTGTTCTCTTCTCATTGAGATGGCTTCCATCATGCTGTAGAAGAGAAGCCAGGCTAGGCTGGCCCAGGTCCTAGCTGTGGCGCTGACGGCCGTTGTCAGCTGCAGAGAGAGGGGACACAGCAGTAAGTTCCCCGTACTCCAGCGGAAGGCTGCAGATCTAGGATATTTGAGTAGCACAAACTGGTCTTTATGGGTGTAAAGAAGGGCACAAAGTTGTGTGAGTAGGAAAGTGGTGGTGGATCTGGGATCAAAACACCCTGGAAATTATCAAAGAACTAGTAAACATTAAAGAAAAGATTAAGGTACTGGAGAAAGGGCATGGTAAGGATGTGGGTGCATCGACAGCAAACCATCTGGTGCTGCTTTCCAGTGGTTACACTCTGGCTCCCATCATCCCTCATTTTCCCCCTCGTGTCCTCTTTAGATATTAATGGGCCCCCAATTCCCAATCCAGAACCCAGTGGCCAGAAGTGTAGTTGGGTGGCATCCGTTGAGCATGCCTCTCATGAGAGAAGAAACTTTTGTGTATTCCACAGTGGGATGTAGGATGCCTTAGGGAGGAAGATGAGGTAGGTGTTGAAGGGCGATTCAAAGATGGTTGGATTATAAATAGCTCAGACAATGCCAGCCAAAAGAGCTTTTTTGTTGTTTTTGCTGCTACTGCTGCTGCTGTTGTTGAGGGCTAGAAGATCACAATGGTTGACTTTTCATGTGTGTGTGTATGTGTGTGTATGTGTGTGTGTGTATATGTGTGTGTGTATTTATGGATGTCCACGTGTATGTGTGTGTATGTGTGTGTGTATGTGCATGTGTGTGTATGTGTGTGTGTGTATGTGTGTGTGTATATGTGACTGTATGTGTGTGTGTATATGTGTGTGTGTATTTATGGATGCCCACGTGTGTAAGTGCAGGTGTGAGCACACCATGTTGTGCATGTGGAGGTCAGAGGACAACCTTGGGTATCAGTTTTCATCTTCCACCTTCTTTGTGTTGGGGTCTCTTGTGTGTTCCGATGTGTGCCAGGCTAGCCGGGCCGTGAGCTTCCAGGGTGTCCTAGTCTGTGTTCTATTGCTGTGAAGAGACACATGACCAAGGCCACTCTTAGAGAGGAAAAGCATTTAATTGGGGGCTGGCTTACACTCCAGAGCTTTAGTCCATTATCATCATGGTGGCGAGCTTGGTGGCACACGTGGTGCTAGAGCCGTAGCTGGGAGCTACATCCTGATCTGCAGGTCAGAGAAAGGCTGGCCTTATTGTAGACTTTTGAAACTCCACAGCCCATCCCCTGTGACACGCTTCCTCCAACAAGGCCACACCTCCTAATGCTTCTCAAGGTGCCACTCCCTGATGACTGAGCATTAAAATGTATGAGCCTATGGGGGCCATTCTTACTCAGAGCACTGCATGGTGATTCTCTAGTCTCCTCCCGGCTCCTCCAACTCAGCACAGGAGTGCCGGAATCACAGATATGCGCTCCCACATCTGCCCTTTTATGTCCATCCTGGGGATCCAAACACAGGACCTCATGTTTGCACGACCTGTGCTTTATGCACTGAGCCATCTCCCCAGCCCAAGCCCTTTCCATTTTTATGACAACGGGCTGGTGCCAAGATGTAGTTGGAGGAGTTTAAGGTTGAGAATGGGATGGATACATGGGACTGGATAAGATTTGATGCCTTGTTATTTATAACCCTACAGGCTGTTCCAAAATCATGCTGTTTCCCAGCACCTTCCTTCCTAATGAGAACCGTGTGGCATCTGAAATTGCATTTATCTTTTCAACTTCCTTCCTAACCATTGTTTCGCACAGCCCGGTACTTCATTAGTAATGATTTTACTGACAGTTCCCTCAAACAGACTCTCAGGCCAGGTGGAGGAAGATGGATTTGTCACTAATCGTTTTTTGGCATGAACATGCATCACCCAGAGACTAACTATTGCTTTTATTTTTCATTTGTTTTCTTTGCTGGTACCTGACAGTAGGTTGTCAGGGCAAATTAAAGTGGTGAATGAGCAGTAATTGTTTCGTGATAGAAAATGATGGGTAAAAATGGCTTTTTAAGGCAGTAGACGTTCTGCTCTCACGCCCGAGTATGTAGGTGAGCATCCATGAACGCAGCCGGCAGGGCTGGGGGTGTGCTTATGGATGGTTCATCTTTTGCAAGTGGGGATTTGTACTGAATAATTCGGGCTTGCTGACTTCATGGCCCCGGCTTCCTGGAGCGCGGCCAGGCTCCTCTGCTCTCTGCTCAGCGCGGGAGTCCTGGAGCTGTTAGCACAGATCTTGTCTGTCTGCGCTCTTTCCCCAGACAATCCTCTTATCCTCCTGCTCCTTCAAGCCCACTTCTGTTTACCTAAACTTTAAGACTGCTCCTGAGTCTCTAAGAAGAAAAGTCAAATCTCTTCTGAAAAGTCAACGGAGAACAGCAGAGTGGGCGTTCCAACGGTTACACGTCTGGATGCTCAGAGGCGTGCCCTAGAGATGCCCCAAACTAGACACTTTCTGTTGACATCTTGTGTCTTTATTTTAGTCATTTTCTTGGTGGCTTCCAGGGGCTTTGTCTGTGCTGTGACTTCTGGGTGGGGGGCAGGGTAATGAAGCAGAACCCTGTCCTCACCCTCAGTTAACACTGATGTGTTTAGAATTCCTGGAGGTATTTTTATGGCCATGAAGTCTAGTGACTTCATCTGTGGGTCCAAGGGGCCTTATTAGTGTGGCCTTCTTTCTTGTCACTTGCCACAGAAAGTATGACCAAGGAGAAAGCTGCATCTTAGAAAGGGAGTTTGCTTAGGTTTGGCCAAAGAAGACTGATAAGCCGAGTTAGGTAAATTCTTTGGGTTTGGGTTCGGGTTTCCTGTAGAGCGCCCCACCGCTGGGGACACCCGGATTAGCACAGCTGCATCTTTCCTCAGTTTCCACAGAAGAAACTGCACCAGGAAGGAAAGTGACAGTGGGATGCATTTTAGCCTTCGCTCCTTAGACCCAGCCTTAAAAGCTGGAATGGAGAATCTTCTAGAAGTATGCTACACACACACACACACACACACACACACACACACACACACACACACACACACACACACACACACACACACGTATGCTGAGGGTGTGAGAGCTCTGGGCTGGTGCTTTGGATTGAGTGATCTGATGAGTGAGTTATTAATTTAAGATTGCTTCCCTGTGCAGAAATCAATATACACATGTCCTTGGAAACTTTCGGTATATTGACTAATTAAACAAAGAGCCAACACTAATTGAGTACTTACTTGGTGTCTTGGAGGAGGATAATGAAATTGGGTGACTCAAACTCTGGCCACAAGAGCTTGTGGTCTTGGAGAGAAAGAAAAGAAAGTTGTGATCAGATGTTCTGAACAATGCCTGGGGGCGTCCGGGCAGGGAAGAGAGAGGGGTGAATTCAGGGACTTCTGAGGTAGTGACTTGGGACTGGCCTGTCTGAGGGGTAATGGCCTGTGCCCAGAGGGTAGACAGAGGCTACGATGGCTTTGTGGGTAGATTGGGGACTTTCTGTCACTCATGACGATGAGGTAATGGTTTGTGGTAAACTGTTTCTCCTTCTCAGATGATAATCTTTTGAATTAATGAATATCTTAGTTTAAAGTTGTTCACTTTTTTCGTCTTAAAGAGTTATCTAAATATCTGGACATTAATTTTTTTTCTTGTACCTAGGTAGGGCAGGAGGGAGTGCCTCGGCTGACCTGGTTGAGTGAGGTTGGGCTGTCACACAGTGCTTCCTACTGAATGGCCGATGGACCCCTATATAAAATCTTTTATGGAGGACGTTTTAAAAATAGTATGGAAAAGCATTCTTCTGCGGGGTTCTTTAGAAATGCTGTTTTGTATACTCTCGGGACTGGTCTCCAGATTGATACTTTTCCTCTTCTCTTGGCCTCTCTTTCTCTTGTCTGGGTTTGGCTTCAAGACTAGAGCAGTTATGCAAACAGTGTTGGCAGGCTTCATACGCTCTGTGTTCTGGTGTAATTCACAGAACCAACCTACTGCTTATTTAAAGCTGTGTACCTAAAGACCATCGAAGTCCATTGCCTCTTGGAGGTGCGTTTTGGGTAACTTGTTAACTTGCCCCGTGGGTTTTGTCGTATGCCTGTGAGATGCCCTTCAGTTTGCTTGGATAACAAATGTTTTCAGAAAGGAATTAAGAACTATGCCTTTGTATTGTCCTGTCCACGTTTCATCGCTGTTTGCCTCAGTGACATCACCTGACTGACAGCAACTTTAAGGGAGAAAGAAGATGGCCAGCTTTAGTGTCCAGGCTACGGTCCAGCGTTGTGGGGAAGGCAAATTGACACATCGTGGCAGGAATTTAAAACAGCTACCCACATTCACAAGCAAAGGCAGAGAGGAAGGCGTGCACGCTCGCTGCTCGCTTATGCACAGCAGCCCTGCTCCTAAGAGTTCAGAATGCTCCCTAGGGCAGTGGCTCTCAACCTTCCTCATGCTGTGGCCTCTACCACAGTTCCTCCTGTTTGTGGTGACTCCCAAGCACGAGACTGTTTTTCGTTGCTGCTTTATAGCTGTACTTTTGCTGTTGTTCTGAATTGAAAATGTGAATATCTGAGTTTTCCAGCGGTCGGGCCTTAGGCAGCTCCCGTGAAAGGATCTTTGAATCTAAGGTCACTCGACCCACAGGTTGAGAACCACTGCCCTGGGAATGACGCTGCCCACAGTGGCCTGGGTCACCTTCCTTTTTTAACTACTTTAAGACACTCCTTCCTAGGCAAGCTCACAGGCCACCCCAATGTGAACCATCCCTCACTTTTCAGGTGATTCTAGCTTGAGTCAAACTGACATTTCTAGCACTCACATCCTTTAAGCTTTTTATTAGTGAGTCTGAATAAATCTGCTTTGAGTTTATTAATTCAGTGGCTAGAGACATGAATTTGTGCATAGACTTCTAAGGTCTCTGGTCCATGGCTCAGCTATTGTATTCTCTAGTTTAACAATACTTATTTTTTAAATTGTTATTTAAAAATTCTCTCAAATTTATCTGCTTTTCAGATTGAGGGCTCAGTTAATTTAATTTTATTTGTTCTTTTTTTTTTTTTTTAATCTAAAAGAATTAGATATGCCAACAAGAGTCATCTGGGCCTATCCCAAAGTTTTGAAAGTAACAGCTTTAAAAATTTGTACATTAAAAATTTATTAATTTGCTGGACGTGGGGGCGCACATCTGTAATCCCAGTACTTAGGGAGACAGAGACAGGCAAATCACTGTGAGTTTGAGGCCAATCTGGTCTACAAAGTGAGTCTAGGACAGCCAGGGTTGCTCAGAGAAGCCCTGTCCTGGGAAAAAAAAAAAAAAACAGAAGAATTTTTTATTAATTTATTTTTTAGTTTATTTATTTATTTGTCAGAAGTTATGTAGGATCATAAAATTACAATATGCATTTCATATTATTTTAGTGAGTGTTATCTTTTATAACTAGCTTTATATAAGTGGCCTATCAACCATTTACCGTGAAGAGTTGTTTTAATGGAGCACATTATGGACGGTTAAAACAACAGTGAGTCACCTAACTGTGCCAGGAAAGTCCCCAGAGTCACTTCCTCCGATTCCCTTTATATGCTGAAGAATACATTAACTTTTGTATAATGTTTCAGGCTCTTGAACTATTAGTCACATGAAATAACCATTGCTTTATTTGATGCTGTGCCACTTAGAAACACTGTTGTCTCCCCTTCTGATTCTGTATTTATTTTGATACAAAATTTCCATATGTGTCCTATTTAATATTCCAGCTGGCACTAAAATCTGTTAGAAATAAATGCAGCTACTATTTTGTATTTTTATCTACTTTACAAATTTTACACTATAAATTGAAAATATTACTATTAAAATTAAAAATCTTTGCTAATAAGTGTTTTCTTGCAAATACAACTATGTCTAATTTTTATTACTCAGTCATCACTTTTAATGTTCATGGTTTTCAGAATTTCTCTCTTTCTAAAAAATTTTGCTTCTTTCCAGTGTTTGTGACTATTTTTAGGGGCTCTATATTCTTACATGGTTAAATTCATATATTATAATTTAACTGTCCAGTAGCTCTTTACACTAATAAAAATCATAAAATCTCCATTTGTATGTTGTCAAAATTTAGAATGAGGTAATTTTAACAAGCTTTCTATATCACGAAAGTACCAAGATATAATTTTACTCCTCTCACTTATGACATTAAAAATATAAAGTGGAGTTTTTGGTTCAGAGACTTGTTAATGGATGCTTTTAAGAACATTCTGTATTTTTTGGATGCTTTACTTGGTCTGCGTTTTTTTTTTCTCCTGGAGCTGAGGACTGAACCTGTGGCCTTGGGCTCACTAGGCGAATGCCCTGTCACTGAGCTGAGCCCGGCGCTCCTGCTCCGCATTCTTATGTTATTAATATAGACCACTTTTACTAGCATTCTGTGTTTATAGCCTGTCCTTTTGTATAACAAAGCTTACTTATTTTATAGGTATCTTTTTTCTACCTAATGGCTGTAAGAGTTTGTAGTGTCACTGGAATAGGCTAATCTTTAAAATCTTTTTTTTTTTCTCTTAATTTGGTGGTGGTGGTGGTGGTGGCGGCGGCGGTGCATGTGTATGCGCGTGTCTGTGCGTGTGCATGTGGTGTGCCCTTGGGTAGAGGTGCATATATGCCATGGCAAGCATGGAGGACAACTTCCCTTGGTTTTCAGTGTGACTGCAGGGACAGCCAGTGCTGTGTGAGTTGGGCTGTGTTGCTGGCACCCTCAGCTGCAGCTCCTCTCCTTGGTGAGAGGGTTGAGCTGGTCCGCTCCACCTGGACTGAGGAGATCTGACTCAGGTGGGGCTCCCCTCACCACTTAGGGCTGGACCTGGCGCACAGATGCTCTCCTTCACGTGTCTGTTGTGATGGAATTCTTAACGTTTCCACTGATTACTTCATATCAAGCTTTTGTTTGAGTGTCTCTGGGGTGGGCGCCTCCTCAGGAATTCATGGTGTTGGCTCTGGGCACCTGCTGTGTCTCTGCACTTATCTGTCTCAGTCACCCAGTTTCCCCTCCAAACCCTGGCTCCCTCTCCCACAGGGTCCGTCTTCTTCCCAGACACAGACAGGCATTTAATTAGGACTGTAAAAAGAGTGTCCTTGCTGTTCCTCCTGGTCTTACCAGCGACCTCTCAGCCTTCATCACCTACTTGGCATGCTACCCCAGGCTCTCCCTTCTGGCTGCTCTTGCAGTGCCATGGGCTCCCCTGGCAGAGCTGAGAGAACCCCTGGAGTGCTCTGAGCCTCTACTTCCTGCTCACTCTCCTTCAGCCTTGTGCTGCCCTCCCTCCTGGTCTCACCCTCTCCCACTCCACATGGTTAATTCACTTCCTCCTGAGGTGGGGCTCTGAGGGGATTAAAACTGCTTAAACCAGGCCCCTCACTGTGTGGGGCTGGTGGAGCTGGTTTGGGCTGATGTGGTCTGGGCTCTGGAGAGGCCAGGGTTTGATTTAACTCAGTAACTCACATCATCACCTTCCTTATTCTAGAAATCTCTCCACAGCCAGGCAGAGGTTTGCTAGTGCACATTTCCCCTTTTCTGCATCATTTCCCGATTCCTAAGCAGAAATGAGGACTGTTCTAACCAGAGATTAGCGTACACAGCTTTTTCCCACCCCTCCTCCCATGAGCACTATGCCGTGGTGATGACAATATGACACTCAGTTACTCATAACTGTTAGGTTTGCATGTGGCATTGTGTTACCCCAGCCCTGCTGCAGCGCATGTGTGTCACTCCAGCCCTGCAGCAGTGCATGTGTGTCACCCCAGCCCTGCAGCAGTGCATGTGTGTCACCCCAGCCCTGCAGTAGTGTAGGCATGTCACCCCAGCCCTGCAGCAGTGCATGTGTGCCATCCTAACCGTGCAGCAGTGCATGCATGGCATCCCAGGACTGTAACAGTGCAATATGTCACCCCAGCCCTACAGAAGTGCATGTGTGTCACCCTATCCCTGCAACAATGCATGTATGTCACCCCAGCCCTGCAGCAGTGCACGCATGTCACCCCAGCCCTGCAGCAGTGCATGTGTGTCATTCTAGCCCTGCAGCAGTGCATGCATGTCATCCCAGGACCATAACAGTGCAGGTATGTCATCCCAGCTCTATGGCAGCACATGTCTGTTACCCCAGCACTGTGGCTGTGTGTGTGTGTGTGTGTGTGTGTGTGTGTGTCCAGCACTGTGATAGTACACATATGTAATCTCAGCCCTGTAAGGCAGGAGGACGAGGAGTGCTGCACAGTGAGTTCAGCTGGCTACAGTAGACTTTGTTTCAAAAAAAAAAGTCAAGAAAAAATAAAATAAAATAGAAGAAGATAAGAATAATCTATAGATGCTACAAGGAACACAATGCTAAGAGTAAGATTTCTGGCAGAATGAGGTTGAACAGTTTCTCTTTCTCCTTAAGCTGTATCGAAGGAAGAAATGGCAGGAGGTGTGAGTGAGCTACTGTGGGGTCAAGCAAGCCTGGTTTGGAAATCCTGTGCAACTCTCCATGTCTGTTTCCCAACAGGAGAAGGCTGGGTGGACCGCTTGCTCTCTTCAGTCCTGTTGCCCCAGCATTGCAGTGCTCTATGACCGTCATGGTGAGTGTTCCAACAGTGCCCCTTCCATGCTTAGTTAATCTCGAGGCAGGAAGGTGGCCCTGCTGAGCGACCAGAGAATGGGATGAATTGTCACGAGGTCTGAGGGTTGGCAGGAGGTGGGGTGTGTTGTAGAGTCAGATCTTCATTACTTTTATCAGCTTATTGGATGAAGGAGAAGAAAGAGGAAGGAGAAAAACAAGGAAGAGGGGGAGAGGATGAGGAGGGTGGGGAAAAGGAAGGAGGAGGCAGAGGAGGATGGAGGAAAGAGGTAGGGGGAGTGGAAGGAAGAGGATGGGGACAGGTGTGATGACTGGTCATATTGCTAACGCTAACGTCACATGCTAATGACTCCTGACCATTAGCTTAAAGGCTTACTGAGGGGCTTACCGCAGAAGAGCTGGGAGACATTGGGTGATTATGAAGGGAATGGGGTGTTCCACTGTGACTTTTTAATTAGTCCAGAAGGTTCGTGAGCAATCGAGGCCTTCACTGCTCCTTTTCATATTTGGCTTCTCTGACCCTGATCTTAAGTGGAAATGTAGGAAACGACTTGTCATTTATCCAGGAAGTTCTGCATAAGTCACAAGCATGTGCACAATGGCATCCGTGTGCCCTGTCTGCGGGGTGCAGGCGTGTGCACGCCATGGCAGGTGTGTGAGGTCCAAGGGCAGTGCGCAGAGGTTGTTTTCTCATTCTACCCCGGGCTTCAGGGATCGAACTTAGGTCACAAGAGTTGTGGGAAAAGTGCTTCAACCCTCAGTGTGAGCTCTCTGTCCCACAGTCTTTCACTACAATTCATTTTATTGGTTGATTTTGTCATTTGACAGTTTCATACATGTGTGCACATGTTCTGATTGCTCCCCCTCCTCTTATCTCTCCACTATCCCGATCAACGCCCGTTATTATTGCCAGTCGTTCCCCTAGAATCATGACTAGGTTTTGCTTTGTGACTCATCTAGTGTAAGCATAGCCATTTGTGTGACCCTTGGACAGGAAGGTCCAGTGGAGCCTGGTGGCATCACCACTGGCCATACAATGGAAGTCAATGATTTTCTCTCTCCCTGAATCTATCAGTAGCAACTAGCCCAGCAGTGAGGGGTGGGCCCCCTGCACCCCCTCTTTCATCCATGCCCAAATGTTGACAGGTCCTTTGTTGTATAGACCTAGAGTAGGCACCTGTGGCTGCGGTGAGTCCCAGCAATGGCTGTGCCATGCCCTGGAGGTGGCATTTTACAGCCCTTCTCCTTGTCACCCTGCTCTGACATTCTTCCTTGAGCTTAGAGAGGACGGTATACATGCCTTTAGGAGTGAGAACTCTGTCAGCTACTCTCAGCACCACATGCAGCTCATGGAGAGCGATGCCTTTGATTAAGACTGGGAATAGTTGTAGCTACTTCTATGGGTGTAAGTGGTAGCTGTGTATATGGGCATAACATCCACATTTAGACAGCAGTGTGGTGCTGAGTAGCTGTTCTTAACCATGAGTTATATTTTGTGAAGCTGATCTGTGTGTTTGGAAATATCATCTTTCTGCCTATTTATCACATAGTCCTTTAAGACATATAGTTTTCTGGCTTTGCAGATTTTCTTCTACAGACAACAAAAGGACAGTGTCTGAGCCCTCACGGCTAGATGAATTCCTATGCTTGAATGTTATCACATGGATATTTGTGCTCCTACTTTCTGTTATTGGTACCCAAGATCTATTAATAGGCATAGTGGAGGCTGATACTCCCATACTTATGTCCCTTCTTTCATACCACATTGCCTTTCTGTCTGAGCTCTAATGCCTAGGGCTAGAGCTTCGGGTTCTTTTTGCCTCCTGTATTTCTTCTCAAACACGTGTATAGCTGTATTTCCTCTCAGTATATACCTAGGGCAATAGCTTTTCTTGTCAGCTGAAGGAAAATAGGCAATCTAGTGAGTTCTCCAGATAAACACAGAAATTCAAGATGCTGTAAATGCTTAAAAGAACTGTACTCAAGGGAAGAAGAACAGGAGGTAACACGGGGTGAGATATACCCCTCGGGGGCATCTGCTGTGGCTTGAGTGCCCCTGGTGCAGGTTCTGCCCACATGATAGTATCAAGAGCTATCACCTTTAAGAGTTATGAGACTGGGGCTTCTCTGTGAATGAGATGAAGGCCTTATTGAAAAGGCTTCAAGCAGCATTCAGCTCTTGGCGCAAGCTCAGCACCAGCCTCTCTCTCTCTCTCTCTCTCTCTCTCTCTCTCTCTCTTTCTCTCTCTCTCCTGACAGTGGTTGTTCCTGTGACTTCCAGGTCATGGTGGGCTGTACTCGGGAACTGCGAACCAAAGCAAAGCTCTTTGCCCCAAGTTGCTTTTGTCAGGGATTTTATAGCAGCAAGAAGAACAAGAGCTGATCCAGGGACGGTGGCATCGGCGTTGTCCTGGGCAAAGAGCAGAAATCCAGCACCAACTCTTGACGACCAAAATGCTTGTGATTTCTGGCCTCACAAGAAGCTCTTAAAGGACCAAGAAAACAGGTGTCTGTGGGACCCGGGCCACGTCGTGCGGTGAGGGGCCATCCACTTCAGTTCAGTGAAAGCTGACCTGGGTCTCAACAAGAAGAGTGTGAACACGGCCTCTAAGATGTCCGCTTGCCTGACGATGTTAAGTATATTTTTTATGTGGTTATATTTTATCTGTCTATCTTTACAATATTGATGCTGCATTTATTTACTTGTGTGTGAAGGGGCACGTGCATGCCACTGTGCACATACAGAGGTCTGAAGACAACTTTCAGGAGTTGGTTCTGTCCACCCATCTCGTGGGTCTCAAGATCAAACCCAGCTTGTCTGCTTTGGCAGCATGTGTCTTTACCTATTTACTCATCTTGCCGCTCTTTTGTTGGGGAAGTGTTATTCAAAAACACTTAGCTGATTTTAAACATTGTAACATTGCTTACCTTATTATTGAACTTTTGAAAGTTGAGATATGATTTCACATAGCCATGATTAACTTCGTGTCACTTTCACTACGGCTTGGTACACAGTCTAGTTGAGACATCGATTGTGAAAGTCCGTTAGAAAATGTGGTGATTTACAAAGTTAGCCATTGTTGCTTTATGGTGGATCCTGGTTTTTGTTGTTTTGAAGTGGTGGGAAGCCAATGTGAATGTCCTTAGAGACCGTGCCAGACTTTTCTTTGAGTCATAACCTCTGTGTGGGTGGCTAGCAGGTGTGACTGACCCTGTGACCTCTCCTGATCCACTGAGTCACCCACACAACAGGCAATGCAGTGATGCAACTTTGGGCTGAGGCTATGGTGCTAGGAGTTGGCCAGAGGCTCCAGCTGTTAGGTGCATTGTAGAGGGGACTTTCTCAAAACTGGATGATATTTTTGAAGTGTGGAAGTGTGGGAGGCAAGAGCTGGTTTACAAGTTGAATGACTGAGAAACAAATATCCTTGGCTGGGTCTATCTCTTGGTTGAGACTAAGCTGGTTCTGGGTACCTGGGAAAGAGTGGGCCACTCGATGTCAATCAAGAACAGTGGGCAGTCTCTGCTGACCAACTAAGAGGTCTATTCACTCACATGCATGAGCAAAGCCAGCTAAGCAGCGACCTTTATGGACAATTGAAAAGATCTGTGTTTTTAAAACACGCAGTGTCCCCTAACATGTCAACATGCTCTCAGTGACTGTAAATGAATGTGTTTATGACAAAATAAGGCATCAAAGAAGCCACTCATATACTCTAAGCTTGTGGGAGTGCACTTGATCAGAGTGTTAGGAAACAGTGCATGGGGCAATCTTTTGGAGATGACCTTGTGATCTTGTGAAGACTGAGCCACACAGTATGATCTTGAGTGGTATTACGATTTGGCTTTGGAATTACTTGTCAGGGAAATGCTGTCTTGCTTTGATTTGATGTATTATACTGTGCATCTCATTTTCCTTCCTCCATAATGTAGAGCTTTAGATTTGGTGGGCCCCACCCAGATTTCAACACTGACCAAACTTTTGTATTACGTTCAGAGTGGGAGATGATTTGGACAAATAATTCATGCCCTTTGAAGGGGAGAGAAAGGGTTGTTTTAGGAATGAAAGTGTATGTGTGTGTGTGTGTGTGTGTGTGTGTGTGTGTGTGTGTGTGTGCTGACCAGGCACAGCTCTCTTAGACTTCAGTCTGCCAGTAAATTAACCTACTCACTAAAGGGTTGGCATTTTTATAGTATCAAGTTGTTGATTAAAAAAATAAAAATGGCCTTTAATTTTCTTACCAGGATGGAGATGACACACCCACGGATGGAGATGGTGAGTAGTTAGTGGTCACACTCCTTTTTTCAGCCCATCCCGTAAGAACCACCCATTTCCTTAATGACTTTGGTGGGGCCTGGTCCTGTGCATTAGGTAAGTAGGCTTGGCATCCTTGTTAGGATAGAAGGGCCTTCAAATGCCTCTTCTACGATTCCACTTGCGTGGCGTGCCTCTGCAGGGATGGGGCTTACGGAGGACCTCTGCACTTTAGGACAGAAGAAGACATCGGTCCTGAAGCAGCAGGGGGCTTGAGAAGAAATTGCCACAGAGACAGGAAGGTTCAGAGAAGAGGAGAAGATCCTGTGCTTGTGACCTAAATTGACAAGGGCTTTTCAGAGCTTTAAGCTACTGGGACAAAGGACAGAGGGGGTCCACATAAGAAGTCTCATCGTTCTTGGTGGATTCTCAGCCTTCGCACTCCCATGATGCAGTGGGTAGGCCTGGCCGCAGTCTCTTTCTCCGAGTCTTCCTTAGTGCAGCAGTTTGTGACTACAGTTGATTGGGGGCAAACTTTACAATAATCCTATTTAGTAGCTTTCCCTAAGTAGGAGGAACAATCCATTGTGAATCTGGCCGCCTGCCAGGTTTGTCTTTCACACAATCCTTCTTCGGTCTCTCAGTGCTAAGGTTATTTTGACTGGGAGGGATATGAATCAATACTGTTCTAACAAAGCCCAAACAATTCACTGTCTTAATCACAAGGATGAAGCGCGGAGGCAGGCCTCTTCTCCCCTGCCACAGTAGCTTTGCCTCAATGCGTGGCTTACATGAATGGAATAACTCCATTGAGCCCGAGCTGGAAGCTGTGACTTAAATTCTATCGCCAGATCTGTCTTTGAGGAGCCCGTTGTTCCAAACATGCCATTACTAAAGTTTTGTCCAAATGTACTATAAAGTGTATCTTTTTTTTGTCCTGGTTTACTTTGTGCTAACAGAAGGTTCAAGGACATTTGACAGGCGTCCACTCACTAGTTACATCCTTTGTCACAAGAACAGTGTGGCTGCCTCTGTTGGATGAGACTGTGCCGGCCAGCCAAGAAGCTGCGTACTTAAATACATTTATTTCAAGCACATTTTTAGAGATACCTGAGAAATGTGGAACAGTGTGGACCAGATACATCATCCATCCAAGGAGGAGACCTGGATTTGTTACTTTGATCCTATCACTGTGACCAAGGGTCCTGACCAGAAGGAAGAATCTATATTGGTTCACAGCTTGAGGGACAGACACGGTGTGCCATGGCAGGGCACATGGCAGGGCCTTCATGGTTGCAGAAGCTTGGAGCATGTGTCACATTCCGTCCACATGGGAAGATGGGAGCAGAGGTGCCGATACTCAGCCCTTTGTACTCAGTCTAGGACACCAGGCCACGGGATGCTGGCACCCTCACTGAGGCAAGGGGTGTCTTCCCACCTTAGCTCATCTAGAAGCTTCCGAACACACAAGGCCAGAGGCTTGTCTCCATGGTGATAGGTCCTGTCAGGCTGGCCATCAGTTTTACTCCCACAGAAGCCTTTGCTTCTCCCCAGCTTGTTCTCAGTGGCTCTCAAGTCTCTTTAAGAAGTATCTAGGTCGAGATGGGTAGGTCACATAAGCATCCTTCAAGATCCATGGTGGATGGGGGTCTCAGAGCCCCGTGGACACTAAGATCACAGATGCTCAGTCCTTTCATGTAAGTGGTGAAGAGGGTCCCTATCCATCCTGCTGGCCACATTAAACCACCACTTGCTTTCTTATGGTTCCTGGTACACAGAAATGCCCTGTAAATGAGTTCTGTGCTGCTTAAGAGTAATAACAACACTCAACGTTTTCTCAGCCTCTCCACAGTGAGTTGAGTCCAGCACATCTGTGATTTACTTCAACGGCAGTGTCAGAAGTGTACTTACGTCCATCTGTGGCAAGTAGGACTGACAGGGGAGAAGCTGCCACCACACAGGCGGTGTGTGAGTGTGTGCACATTTGTGTGCATGCTCAGAGCATGACACACTCCTCTAGCAAGTGGATCTCGGGGATAACAGCACTCAGGGCCTTCAGAGGGTGTACGTTAGCTCAGATTGTCACTCACGCGGTCCTTTCTGGGTCTGTGTGAGGCACTGTATGAGGCAGTGTTGAGAGGATGCCAGGACTGACAGGATAGGTGCCGAGGTGGTCAGTGAACGTGGAAAGCCTCTGTTTGACCTGTGGCACGAGGTCTTCGGCTTGTCCTCCCGCTCAAGCCTGGCACTCTGGGAGCAACACCCTCAAAACCTTCCATATCAGTTGACTGACAGGAACGTGTCAAGCTCTTTTTATTTTTCAGTCCATTGACGCCATGAAAAGGAGATTCTAGGGGAGTTACACTTCAGCTGCTTGGAACGAGCCAAAACCTGTAGAACTGGGAAAAAATAGTAATTTTGATATTAAGTGTCAAATTTGTGTGTGTGTATCTGTGTGTGTGTATGTGTGTGTGTATGTGGTTTCATGTGTGTCTGGGGTATCATATGTGTGTGTGTGTGTCTGTGTGTGATTTCATGTGTCTCTCTGTGTGTGTGTGTGTGTGTGTGTGTGTGTTTTCATGTGTGCATGTAGGCCAGAAGAAATCTTCCAGGAGTTAATTTTCTCCTTCTAGCAACTGCATCCAGAGGGTTTGAACTCAGGTCGTCAAGCTTGGTAACAAGCACCTTTACCCACTGAGCCATCTTAGCAGCCCAAATTTTAAGAAAAAGGAATCAATCTGATAGAGAAAAACAATGTAGAAGTGTAGCTCATCCTGAGTTCCTGAAGTGGTGGCCGAGGTGAAAGGCAGGTTGGCAAGGCACACGCTAAGGCTTGGCCAAAGCAGAAGCTGGGAGTGTGGAAAGAGAGAGAGAGAGAGAGAGAGAGAGGAGAGAGGAGGAGAGGAGGAGAGAGAGAGGGATAGAAGAAGAGGAGACGACAGAGAGAGAGAGAGAGAGAGAGAGAGAGAGAGAGAGAGAGAGAGAGAGAGAGAGAGAGAGAGAGAGAGAGAGAGAGAGAGAAAGGGTAGTGCTGTGACCATAGGACTGAGGTGATGTCCCTTGTTCCTTTTTTCTAAGACAACCACTTTATTTCAACCCTATAAGACTATTTATGTGTTTTAAAATAATTATAACTCATTAGTAGAAATAAGGATTGGGATGGTAGGTCAGTAATATATGAAAGCCACAATAATTTCTTGAGTATAGTTTATTCACACATGTGCACGCGCACGCGTGCACACACACACACACACACACACACATACACAGTTTTTGTCATTCTGAGCAAATCTGCACATTCATTTCTGTGAAGTAACCCTTCATCTTTTAGGAAAATATATTTAAATAGCCTGAGAGTGTAATAATACATTCACATAAAAATTTTTAAAAATTTATTTATTTTATGTATGAGTGCTCCGTCTGCTTGTACACATGCATGCCAGAAGAGGGCACCAGATCTCATTACAGATGGTTGTGAGCCACCACATGGTTGCTGGGCATTGAACTCAGGACCTCTGGGTGAGCAGACAGTGCTCCTAACCGCTGAGGCATCTGTCCAGTCCTATTTGCATGAGTTTTTACTTACCTGCAGACCTGGGCTCAGGTCAGAAGGAGGATGTGACCAGCTTAGCAGTGGCTGGTCGGCGGTGATGCGTATAAGGAAAGGCATGTTAGTGATGAAAATATTGAGGTTTCAAAGCAAGTAAAACTGTTTTAGAAAACGAAAGGTTTTAGGATTAAAAAACTGACATTTCAGGATGTTTTGGATAAAATTTATTATGTTACAATTTTTCCATGTTGGGAAGAATAAATCTTACAGGTGGTTGTATTTGTGCTTAGGGAAACACTATGCTACACCAACTCTACAGCAATGCTACACGCCAGAGAAAATATTTAAAGGCTGCCGTGAAATGTATGGCTTCTAAACTAATTTTGACTACAAACATTTGCCAAGATATTTAAAATTAAAAATACAATGGCCATGAAGGAAGCTTCTAAATTGTCTATGGAAACAAAGATTGCTACATTGACAGCAGAAGAAACACACCGAGAACAGGGATGTTTGGTGGAGCATTTTGAAAGCAGTAATTGTCAAATATCAAGTATCTTTGCTCTTTTTAAAAACGCTGGCAACTGCAGCCAGAAGCGCCCACGTGACTGATGACGCAGCCACAGCCACAGACGACTCCTGTGGAGCCAAGAGACACCAAACACCTTGCTCACAGTTTAGTCATTAAAGTAGAGCTTTACTGACGACTGGCCCCGCCATAGGGTTTCCCCGGTCAGACCCCAGGGGCCTCTTTTAGTTCCATGCAGCCTTCTAAGGAAGCCTCTTTTGGGACTTGGTCCTGTGAGCTTCTGCTTGTCATTTGTAGTGATGAGCCTCCCCGAGACTGGTGCATCAGAACAAGAGCTTAAACTCTTCTAATGCAAATCTTTTACCTAAAGGAATTGTCAGCTACCATGAAATTAAAAAAAAAAAAAAAAAAAAAAAAAAAAAAAAAAAAAAGAAATTATTTTAAGCAAACTATAAGCATTTTTAAAGGATTTTTTTTCTATTTTTAAAAAGATTTAATTATTTTGTATGTGTGAGTGTTTTATCAGCATGTATGTCCATGCACCATGTGTGTGCTAGGTGCCCACAGAGGCCAGGAGAGGGCATCTGATCTCCTGCAGTTGGAGTTACAGATGGTTGTGAGGCACCAGGTGGGTTCTGGGAATAGAACCAGGGTGCTCTGCAGGAGAAGCCTTTGCTCTTCACTACGGAGCCATCTCTCCAGGCCTCTCAGCTTTCCTTGAAGCGAATGTACAGGAAAAGGGGCCATGTCACAAATGTAAAGCTCAAGATAGAGAAACTGTGGTCACATCTGGAACCTTCTCTCCCCAGATTCCTTCCTGTGCTTCCACTGGCCTCTTCCAACCACAAGCAATCCTTGGTGTGGAGCAACTGGCTTTGATCGCCTTTTATACTTGTACAGGTGGGGCACACAGAGGCATCTCTTGTATACAGTAGTGTCACACAGAGGTATCTCTTGTATACAGTGGAGTCACCCAGAGGCATCTCTTGTATACAGTGGAATCACACAGAGGCATCTCTTGTATACAGTAGTGTCACACAGAGGTATCTCTTGTATACAGTGGAGTCACACAGAGGCATCTCTTGTATACAGTAGTGTCACACAGAGGTATCTCTTGTATACAGTGGAGTCACACAGAGGCATCTCTTGTATACAGTGGAGTCACCCAGAGGCATCTCTTGTATACAGTGGAATCACACAGAGGCATCTCTTGTATACAGTAGTGTCACACAGAGGTATCTCTTGTATACAGTGGAATCACACAGAGGCATCTCTTGTATACAGTGGGGTCACACAGAGGCATATCTTGTATACAGTGGAGTCACACAGAGGCATCTCTTGTATACAGTGGCGTCACACAGAGGCATCTCTTGTATACAGTGGAGTCACACAGAAGCACCCCTGTGCTTACTTTTGCCTGTTGGAGGTTGTGTGTGAGGTTGCACTCGTTTGCCTGTACACGGCCTGCACACTGCCCATCTTCTTTGTGCGCAGGTCTTCACTCAGTGACTGTACCGTGCATTTACACAGCGCACTGATGCTCATATTCTGTGGCTTGTGCCGCTGGTTTATTCTGAGGACACAGCCGTGGATATTCTGTGCACTGCGTTTGATGGTTGTTTGCCATGTTTTTGTAGGTATAGCCTGGAATACTATCTGGGTATGAGCTTTGCGAACACAGCATTTCCAGTGTGACTCAGGACGTGGTGTGTATCAGAATTACCTGGGGGACTGTGACAATACAGATGGCCAGGGCTGCCCCCAGGGAGTTAAGCATGTCAGCGGTGGGGCCAAGACTACATAGGTGAACATTTCCTGACTGGGATCCACGGAGGCATCGCACTGAGTCATCTTATGACATATTTTTACCAGTTTATCCTCCCTCTGCCACACAGGAGTGCGCCATTGGCTCCACTTAGGTCTCCCACTTACTTCAGTTACACAGACAGAAGCATTCCTTTCCTGGCCACATTGCTGCTTATGACTAATAAAATTAATATCTCTCTCTCTCTCTCTCTCTCTCTCTCTCTCTCTCTCTCTCTCTCTCTCTCACACACACACACACACACACACACACACAGACTCTCTCTCTCACACACACACTCTCTCTCTCACACACACACTCTCACACACACTCTCTGTCTCTCACACACACACACTCTCTCTCACACACACTCTCTCTCTCACACACACACACACACTCTCTCTCTCTCATACACACACACACTTTCTCTCTCACACACGCACTCTCTCTCTTACACACACACACACTCTCTCTCTCACACACACACACACACACTTTAACATTTCTGTTAACTTGCTCTCCTTTTGTTATTAAGCTCTGGGAACTCTTTATATGTTACGGGTATGAATTATTTGTTGAGGTATGTGTTACACACTTCCTTTTCTATACTTTGGGTTATAATTTTGCTATTTTAATACTGGTGAACAAAATCCTTAATTTGACACAATGTATCACCATCATCGTCATCATCATCATCTCTAGGGCCAGAGATGACTATGCTCAGGGCCTTGAACATCTCCTGAAAGCTCACATTTTGAAAGCGTGGTACCTGGCTTCTGGCTCGGTGGAGACATGATGGAGGCCTGATGAGGCAGCCCTGAGGGGAGGAAGTTAGGTCGTTGGGTATGTGTTCTTACAGCTGACCTGGGGCCTCCTCTTCCTCTTCTCTTTGCTCTCTGGCAACCATGAGGCGAGCCGCTTCTTCTGATGTTGTAACTTATCTTAGGCCAAAGTGTAGGGCCGAGTGCCAGTGGAGTGAGGCGTTTGAAGCTAGGAGCTAACATAAGTCTTCTTGTTAATTTATTAGTCTCAGATATTTGTTACAGTAACAGAACACAGGAGTTTGTGTTGTGTGTGTGTGTGTTGTGTGTGTGTGTGTTTTAAAGAATCTGTGTCACTTGAGACAATAGAGATGTTTAGACTTCAGTTCTTTTTGCTGCATTTCAAGACAATGAAAATCATCTAGATTTAATTTTAGTATTTAGTGGAATTTGAGTAAGAGATTCTCATATGTTAAAGCAACAACCCTTCTTACTAAAAGTCACTTATTATATTCAGAACTTTAAAAAATGATCAAAGCCATGATTCCAATCCTGGACAGCTCCAGAATGCTTTAGCCTGAGACTGGTTGAAAGTGACATTCTACGATTGCCTTCTGTTAGCTTGGGAGAGGCCTGCACTCAGGTGAGGCAATTGTAAGACAGTTGTGGAAAGTTTTTAGGAACACAAGACACCTGTTTCTTGTTGTGCCCAGACTCAAATTCCCACCAAAGTTTCTGTTTAGTTTTGGATAAAGCTGTCTGCCCAGAGGACTGCAGTTGGCTGTGCAGCGTGCCACTCTCTGTGCTGTGATTTTCCTGAAGGTGACGTCTGCCCTCTCTGTCTAGCGACTGGCAGCCTGAGCTCTACTGTGGACTTTCCTTTCTGTGAATCAACTGTGAGTTTCTGTGTGGTTTAAAAGATTTTTTTTTTAACCTACAAAACAGGTCTGGCTCTGGGCCTCTGCCCTCACTTCCTGGAGTTTTAGGAACAAAGCGCTCTGTGTTTCAGGGAACATTTGAGCAGTGCTGTGATATGTCGTGATACACGCCTCTGAAGCCAGCTGTTAGGCTTGATTTAAATTACCATTTGGCCGTGCCATTTCCCATAGCCAGCTGCCTCTGGCTAGTGATGTCTCTGCTTGGCTAAGAAGGCCTCTTCTTTGTTGGTAGTCAGATAGCTTGCTGTATCCATTGCCTGGAAGAAATAAAGCCTGACTTAGCAACTAGAACAAGGTGATGTAAGAAATAGTTAGGAAGTTTGAAAAGTACAGACTGTGAAGTCTATGACTCGGTTTCCCATTTCTTACTACCCACAAACAGGCTCCTTCCAAATGCAGGTTCCACGAGGGCCAGCCTCACTTCCGTTTGTGGATGCAGAGCAGTGTTATGACATGGCGGGTGTGGAGTTGGTATTTCTGAGCCGAGAGCTGGAGAGTGCATGCCACTAACAGGCCGGGGCATGGGGTGGGGTGGGAGATGGGCCGAGCAGTGACTTTGTCACCTTCTGTCACCTTTGGGCCTCCTGGGGGCAGTGTCCAGTTGTGCTCAGCTGATACGCAGACATGTGCGGCTTTCTGCTGAACCTTGTGGCTACCGACAGACTGTCGACTTTGAGAAATGACAGTGAAGTTGGGATGATAAGTTTTAAAGACTGTGTACGTGTTGGAGAACTATATGGGTTACCTCAGGAAGCGGGAGAGAAACTGGCATCAGGTAATTTCAATACTGTCTTTGTAGACATTGGCAATCAGCAGGTTGCCTTCCTTTCATATGACACAGTACAGCGTAAAAGGTCAACTTGTATTTTAAAAGTAGAAAGGTTTCCTCAGTGAATGTTAGGTGTGCTCTGTTGTGCTCAGACTGTGGACAGGCATGAGCAGTGATGACAACAATGACAATCTGTCTTCATGAACACTGCACGTTTCCAGAGGCCTCATGAACACCGTGTATTTCCCGGGGCCTCATGAACACCGCGTATTTCCAGGGGCCTCTCTAGCTACTTTGTGCATATGGTTCCCTTAATTCAGCGATGTTCTTGTGGAATACATTTTACAGGGCTTCTCTGGTGAGGAAAATGAGCCTGGGAGAAATCAGGCGACTGACAGAAGACCGAGTGTGTGGAAGAAATAGGCAGTTGGGCCTGTGTCTGATTTTGAACCTTTGGTCCGTTACTGGGCCGACTATGGTGAGCTTTGGGTATGCAAGGAAAATCTAGTTAGAAGAAAAACCCTCCGGTGGGAAACTCATCAAGGGAGACCTCCCAGTAGGGTCACTGAGTAGGAACATTCCACGGCTCTTGTCTTTGGGGCCTCCAGTAAGAGGGGCGCCGGAGCTAAGCTTAGTTAGAAAGTCAATCAACAGACAGTGCCAAAGTGTATCCAGCAAGTGCTCTGTGCTGGGTGCCCAGCTTGGCCTCTCTGTGAGTTGGCCATAGGCCTGCTTCCTCACCTCACAGCCTAGAATTTCTCAGTGCCCGCAGTAGGAAGAGAAACAGAAATTGATAGCAATGGCATCTCTGATTGGCGTTCTACCTTTGTAACTAACTGGCTTCCCGGGGAAGAAGACTTGGGGGCAATTTTGTCCAACACAGGAAATTCCATAGGGCGTGACCAGACAGGCACCCTGGAAGGAAGGCTTCCTCCTTCTGCTAATTTTGGGATATTGTAATTATTTTCCTAGAATGCCGAAATTGGTGTAAAAGGCTTTTAGAAGCCATCCAGGGTAAATCTGTCTCTCGTCCATCCTGCTTGGCTGGAGAAGCTGGAAAATGAGACAGACACCTCGAGAGGCAGGAGGGGAGGGTGAGGGCGGGGCAGCTCCCATTGGCCCTCTCCTGGCTTCCTCCACACTGTCCGCCAGCACACAAGCGCCTCATCATAGTCTGTCACGGAGATTGCAGCTGACAGCTGGAAACTGTTCACATAGATTCCCCCCCCCCCCATCTTTTCCCCATTTTAGTAGGTGTATTAAGTCACATAAAGAAAGAGCTAACCCATTTGAAACGCTTGCCTCAGGGCTGGGCCACAGCACTGGCAGTCGGGCATATAAAAGTCTGCTTGTTTTTCATGACTTGAACTAATCTGACAACAGGCATCTTGTGGGTGTGTTTGATGAGTGGGTGACATGTCCCAGGGACTTCTTGCTCAGGGGCCACCTCGGCATTTGGTGGCACCCTTATATCATGACACATCAGCAGGCATAGTTCTTGGCCCACGACCCGGTGACACGGAGACGTGGTGACTGAGATGGTAAAACCTGATGGGCCGTTGACAATGAGGAGGAAAGTGAACTCCAGAATAACCTGAGGCCACACACAAGACAGTGGCTGACAAACCTGCCTTTCCTGTGTGTTCACATCTCCACAGCCAGACTTGGAAGCTTCCAGAAGCCTGCGGAGATGAGACAGGCTGTCCACAGGCAAAGGCTTCCGGGGGCCATTTTCAGTAGGATCTGAGCCAGCCTGGGTTGGGGGTTCATCACACTGTCCTTAGCAGTACTCAGTTTGAGCAGCCACAGACACACTGATGTTTTTAATGTTTTCCATAAGAGTCGCTCCAAGAAAATATCAAATCAATATTCAAAGATATTCTCTATCATTTTTTTCTGCCACTTTTACATGTTTTCTTTCTGGGAGCGTGCCATTCCTTTATCGTTTGTCACAACATGTGTGGAGCGCTGACTGGGAAGGAAGAAATGAGGAGCAGAAAGAGTGAACGCTTAGCAAATTGTCAAACGATTGGGCCATTACTCCCAAGGAGCATCTCATGTCATTTCTGACCACGTGTCGTTTTCATATAGGGAGTACTGAGCTCTGCCTTGGGTTTAAGTCTGAGCTTTGGACAAACCCCACTTCAACATCGGCTCTGCTCTGAGAAGCTGCGCCTCCTTGATATGCCCTTGGGGGATGAAACTCGAGCTGGATTATATTTAAGTTCAGTTTTGGAGAAGTTAGGTTACATATTGACTCTCTAGAACGCGAGTGTTGCTTCTCTGGTTTCACGCTGGCCCTGAGAAACTGAGAGCAGGGAGGCTATTTTTAGAGACCACAGTTGCCCCGCGACAGTGATCTGCCGGTCTGCTGCCTCCTCCTATGACATCGCCCCTGCAGTGCTGCACATTTTTATGCTGAGAAATACCATCCTGCTGCGCAGCACGCTCTGGGGAGCGCACTGCACCTACCCTTTACTCCGAGGACCGCACAATGGCATTGTCCGCAGGTGACAGAGTCTGACCTGATGCTTCCACTGTGGGATGAATGTCACGTGGTCCAGCCTAGGCTCATGAAAGTGGGCAGAGCCCATGCTACAGCGGCCAGCCTCCTGCATGGGAGGCCAGGCTGTTCTGTCTCTATAAGGAAGATGGGTGGAGTGTAATCACACCCAATTGTCTATCCCTTCAGCTGGACTCCCAGGCATTTGAGTTAGAACATTCATCAGTGTGTGAATTCACTCACAGAGCACAAGGTCGCTTCCCTGTCCCAGCCGTTATCATGATGAGGCGGTCCTGGCACCATTGTTAACTTGTGAGGAGCCTCTGCTGGTTCCAATTAATCCTTGAGCCTTCAACTTCTAACGTGGAGCAAAGAGCCTGGAGAACCAGCCCGCGCCTGTTGCCCATTATGCCGGTGATGTTTGAAACAGTGGCAGCAGATTATTTTCCAATTGAAATCAAAGGCCAAGGCCAAGGCTAAGGCGTGTGAGTGAAAGCAATTTGACATTGTTGATTAAAGACGCTGAGAGAATCAGGCATGCCAGGCTGCGAATGGAAACCCCGTGTTTGGAAAACCTGGCAGGAGTTGGTTTGGTTTGGTGTTTGTTTGCTCCTCCTGCCTCTCCTAGCTTCCTTCCAAGCTGAGCCTTGGTCATTCCTTGTCTCATCTGTCACCACGAGCCCTCACTTTCAGCTGCGTTTGTGACTTGTCCTTTCTGATGGCGGGCGAGGAGACCTGACTAAGTTGTGAACAGGCTTAATGAGAGCAACTTCTGGCTTCTCCCCTGAGGGGAGAGGCTTCTTGCCTTCCTCCCTTCTCGGCCGCTCCTCTGGTTAGAATAGGAAGGAGGTGCTGGACCACAGAGATGAGAAAAACACCATGTTGGTGCCCGAGCAACGAGGTAGAAGAGTCATAGGTCACCAGTGCTGTGGCACCTCTCTATCAGGACTGTTGAAAAGAAACTGCTTATACAGCTACTGTATGGGGGTCCCGCATCCTGTGACCCTCCTCTCCTGTCATCACTGTCCCGTGTCCTGTGGCCCTCCCTCCTGTCATCACTGTCCTGCGTCCTGTGGCCCTCCCTCCTGTCATCACTGTCCTGCGTCCTGTGGCCCTCCCTCCTGTCATCACTGTCCTGCATCCTGTGGCCCTCACCTCCTGTCATCACTGTCCCCTGTCCTGTGGCCCTCCCTCCTGTCATCACTGTCTCCTGTCCTGTGATCCTCCCTCCTGTCATCACTGTTCTCTGTCCTGTGGCCCTCTCTCCTGTCATCACTGTCCTGCATCCTGTGGCCCTCCCTCCTGTCATCACTGTCCCCTGTCCTGTGGCCCTCCCTCCTGTCATCACTGTCCTGCATCCTGTGGCCCTCCCTCCTGTCATCACTGTCCTGCATCCTGTGGCCCTCCCTCCTGTCATCACTGTCCTGTGTCCTGTGGCCCTCCCTCCTGTCATCACTGTCCCCTGTCCTGTGGCCCTCCCCTCCTGTCATCACTGTCCTGCATCCTGTGGCCCTCCCTCCTGTCATCACTGTCCCCTGTCCTGTGGCCCTCCCTCCTGTCATCACTGTCCCCTGTCCTGTGGCCCTCCCTCCTGCCATCACTGTCCTGTGTCCTGTGGCCCTCCCTCCTGTCATCACTGTCCGCTGTCCTGTGGCCCTCCCCTCCTGTCATCACTGTCCTGTGTCCTGTGGCCCTCCCTCCTGTCATCACTGTCCCCTGTCCTGTGGCCCTCCCCTCCTGTCATCACTGTCCTGTGTCCTGTGGCCCTCCCTCCTGTCCTTTCCTTCCCCTGATAGGAGTCTGTGTCATAGAGCCTGGTGGCTCTTAGACTTCAATTTGGATAATGATCAATAATTTGAATTCTTAAAATGCAGGTCCCAAGTCTTTAAGTGTTGTGGCTCAGGACATCTTAGCTGAGGTACAGGGATCTGCATTTTCAGGAAGACCCTCAGGTGACTTGGGTTGTGTTGAGAAGCACTGATGTGGGTCTGGGCCTGATAGGATATAGACTTCCCTTGTTGCAGTGAGCGCTGCTCGCTGCCCCTGTGTGGGATCCACAGGGCTGCACAGGCTGGAGCTCTGTGATGCCTGAACAACTGCTCTGTTGCGTCAGCTTCCTCCAGGCTACCAGGTCACGCAGCGATTCCAACAGTGACAAGAGAAAGCGAGCGACACCGCTGAAGCATCCACCTAACACAGCGAAGAAAACAAAACCAAACAAAGGGGCCGACTGCATTTTCCTCAGTGTAAGCAGTTGCTGCTTTGATCGTGTGTAACTTGAGGGTATAGGTTGTTGTTGTTACCTTTGGATGCTAACTTCTGTAGGAAAGTCCTATGTTACCTGAGGTTTGTGACATGCATGTATGCATGTATGTGTGCTTATGTGTATGCATGTATGTATGTATTTATGTATGTGTTTGTATGTGTATGTAGTGTGCATATGTATGTGTGTATGCATGTGCATATTTATGTACATGTATGTATATGTACATGTATGTATGCATGTAGGTGTTTATGTGGATGGGTACATATATGTATGTATTTATATGTGTGTCTATATGTGTCTATATGTATGTGTTTGTACATATATATGTATGTATGTGTGTATATATTTATGTATGTGTGTGGGCATGTATGTGTGTATGTATGTGTGTTTATGTATATATGTAGGCATGCATGTGTGTGTATGTGTGTCTGTGCAGCAGTGATGGGCAACTAGGGGAGCAATGGAGCCATGCATGCGTATGAAGGCTAGGGGAAGGTGTGAGATGTCCCACTCTGCTCTGTCACTTGTGACAGGTTCTGTTCCTGACGCTGGAACCAGGCTGGCAGTCAGCCAGCCTCAGCAATGCTCCTGCCTCCACTCTACAGCTGTGGAGTTGCCGGTACATCCGTGGTCACACCTGGCTTTCTGGGTGGACACGGGGTCTGCAAACGCAGGTCCTCATGCTAGGATGGCAAGTCTCTTCCCTGCTGAGCATCTCCTCAGGCCCTCCTGAGCTTTCCACACTCTTCTAGAGTTGGGGTTACTTTGTGGACGTTCATGAAGACTACCCACACCCAGGGGATCTCACGTGACAAGCTGGTTTGCAGGGAGGAGACACGGAGGGACGAGAAGAGGACGGCTCTGCATGCAGAGGCAAGTAGCCGGCCTCCTGCCCAAGTGTTAGGCTCCTTTCTGTGGTGTCATCCCTCTGAGGGGGACAGGATGATCCGCCCCAGCCTGGGGGCTGAATGGAGGGACACAGGTGTTATCTTCTCATTGGTCAGAGTCTTCAATCGTGTAGTTTCTGTTTGGGGCGGCTCGAATGGCTGTGTCATTTGAAAAGAAAGCACAGTAGCAAAGAATGAAGTGGGTTGGGCCGAGGGCGGAGGGGACATGCCGATGGCTCTACACTCTGGTGTGCTGTTTGGTCATCCTGTGCACTTGTCCAGGTGCTGCTGGGACCCAAGCTGGAGGCCTTAGCCTCAGGGTGTGTTTTGCAAACTGTGTGTGTGTGTGTGTGTGTGTGTGTGTGTGTGTGTGTGTGTAGGAAGCAGGGCATGAAGGGCTCCATAGCAGAAGGATGTGGGGTGGGAAGGGACAGAGGCCACAGAAGGACTCATCAAACAAACAACGGTCCTCAATGGGCCACCGGGATTTAGACTCTGCTGAACTCGATATCCAAACGTCTGAGAAGCAGTTTCCTCTGCTGTGATGCTTTTGTGGCCACTGCCCCGGGAACAGCACTGCGATCTCCCATTCTTTGCTGTTTCCAAGGTCACCTGTAACAAGTGTCCTGCTGTTGTGTAAGTTGAAAAGCATAGGCCACGTCCCAGCCTGGGTGGTGAATGCTTTGATGACACGGGGCACGTTTTATTCAATTGTCTCCCTAAAGGAAGACACCTGGGTCCCATGCAAGTGACCTGCGAGATACGTTCCCTGAGGGACAGGACAATTACTATCACGACGGCCTCATGGTGGGCTGTTTTCATATTCATTTTTGGAAAGTTTTACACATCATTTCCTCTTTCTGAATTAATAAAAAAAAAAAAATCTAGGCTGGAGTGATGGCTCAAGTGTCACCTGCTGCAGAGCAGACACACGCCTCAGACTCCGCTCTCACTCAGGTAAGTGTGCCAGGATTGGCCACACTGTATGTAAGCAACAGTTTCTGCTGCAATCCTGGGAGCGGGAGTTTGGGTTGCAGCTCTCACGCTGGGCATCTCACAACTGCCTGAAACTCCAGTTCCAAGTGATCTGATGCCCTTTTTTTTTCTTTCTGAGCGTCTGCACACATCTGTGCACATGCCCACTTGTGTACAGACACACAGACACAGGTATATAAAAACGTCTTAAGCAATCCTCTACGGCAGTGAGAAGCGCAGGTTCCTGCCCCGCCCTACCAGGTTCACACCCTTTGGGATCTAGGCTTAGCTTTAATATCCTGTCCAAGAATGGTTTGGGAACCTTAACTGTACCCCATTTCGAATAGAATTTATGACATTGGAAACGCCCCCCCCCCCTTCTTTCACTGTGACTCTCAGTAAAACTGCTTTGGGATTTGCTGCTACACGAAAGGATAAATTTAGACTATATAAAAACATGCCTGTTTTCCCCGTTTGTTGTTTTAAAGTGGTAAAAGAAAACCAAAGAATTGATTCAAAGGCCGAGAACAAAAGCCCGTTTTTATCTGTGGTTGAGCGTGGACTTCGAAGCTGATTTCATTTCTGTTGTGAATCATTGGCAACAACTTGTGTTTGGTTTAGTTTATTTCTTACCCGTAAATGATTCTTCACGGTTCCCTTTAGAAGGAGTCACCAACAAGTAGTGTTTTTTTTTTTAATTGAATGATCAGTGAATAATATTTTTTGAAAACCTGGCAGACATACTTAGATCTCATTGTAAAACAACTCCCTACAAAGAATTTGAAGACTGTGAACTTTATTTGCAGAAAAAAAAAAAAAAAAAGAAAAGAATATTAGAGCCCTGGAGGCAGGGAAAAGCATCTTATTATGCAAATATTTTTGCATAGTTTTGAGGAGTCTGGAGCTAATGTCGCATCTCAATCAAATTATATTCTTAATTTGTCTGGATAAGAAAAATAGTTCATTTGTCTCTGGGTCACGAGATTTGGGGATGGGGGTGTGTGGCAGTTCATCTACTGTTTGCTGTAGAGCCCTCTGGGGAGATTTTTCATGCAACCCCAGCCTGTCTCAGTGCACCTACTTCTTTGGAACTTCTGAGGTTGAGGCCATGTGTCTGCTCCGTAGCACCCCAGATAACCTTTGGGTTCCGTGCAGGATGTGAACTCCTCCTTGGTCCAGCGGCTGTGGGGTCTGAGTAAGGACTGCGTGAGGAGGGCAAACGTGCCTTCAAGGAGCTCAGAAGGACATCTGCAGTCACTATAATCGTCTCCTATGGAGCTGTAGCTCCCAGAACCATGGGGCAGAGGTACCGTCACTGTGTGACAGCTGTGGAGAGACCTCAGCCTTAATCTGTAGTGACAGTCTATGCCTGCACTTGCTGCTAGTTTAATGGCTGTGTGACTACGTGCTCAGCTCCAGAGAGGAGAGTAGAAAGTAAGACTGCATGGTCCAGAGTCATCACAGCAGGTCTCAGGAGGCCCCTTATTCCCTGGCAAGTGTTGGGTTAGCTTCCATCTTATGTGAGCCACATACCTGACTACATTTCTGTTGCTGTGACGACAGTAACAGATGGGGAAGCAACTGCTTAGATGGAGAAGAGTTTATTGTAGCTCACAGTTCTAGGTTACAGTCCATCTTCTGGAGAAGTTAGAGGAAGGGCTCAAACATCCAGTCACATCACATTCACAGCCAGGCAGAGAGAAAGAAGTGTGCCTATGTGGCCTGCCTGCTCCCTTTAGCTAGCTTCCTTCACTCTTATACAATTCAGGGCCCAGCCTAGAGGATGCTGCTACCCACAGTGGGCTGGACCAGTGAGCAACCAGACAATTCCAGGTAGACATGCCCGTAGGCCAAGCTGATTTGGATAATTCCTCAATTTAGACTCTTTTTCAAGGTGGTTTCTGTTTGTATCAAATGACACTTACAGCCAACCTTCAGAAGGTCCATTCACACAGGGTACCCAACAGTCACACCTATCTCACTGTCTCAAGCCTAGCTTGAAGGGACAGTGGTGATGGCTACTGTCCTCTGCTACTTACACTAGAATGACTTCCCTACCACAAGATTTTGCCGCCTTAGAGCCAGGGCCAGGGCAGGTGAGGGGTGGGTGGGTGGTGGTGGGGTGGGATGTGGGGAGTGGGGGGTGGGGGTGGGGATGGGGTGGGGAACAGTTTGGCATGAGTTCACAAGAACACAGTTCTTGTTTCCATAGGTAGTAGTTGTGGATATAGTTATTTGAAGTATGACCACCCCAAAGGGACAAACTGTGCCAGTAGGGCAGCCCCTGAGGTATTGTCCCTACTGCTCCCTACCCATGCAGACGGGAGGTCTCCTTTTTTGAGTCCCCGACCAGGAACCTTTCTCTGGTATTTACTGTCTATTGCATTTTTCTTAATTCTCTTGTGTGTGTTATAATTATATGGGTTGGGGGAAAGTCTCTCCAGAATACAGGATCTAGGCATTGAAATCTGGAGTTGAAGATCGATGTCTCCTTTGCCCCTGGCTGTGGCCTGATACAGCATGGCGGCATTGTTCACTTTTCCAGCTCTCCTGAAGCAAGGAGAGTGGGATGCGAGCAGTAGGTGGTCAGCAGCAGGCCTCTCAGGAGTGGGACACAGTGTAGCGTATGGTGTTTATATATGGGAAACAGTGTAGCGTATGGTGTTTATATATGGGAAACAGTGTAGCGTGTAGTGTTTATATATGGGAAACGGTGTGGCGTGTAGTGTTTATATATGGGAAACAGTGTGGCATATAGTGTTTATATATGGGAAACAGTGTGGCATATAGTGTTTATATATGGGAAACTGTGTGGCATATAGTGTTTATATATGGGAAACGGTGTGGCATATAGTGTTTATATATGGGAAACGGTGTGGCATATAGTGTTTATATATGGGAAACAGTGTGGCATATAGTGTTTATATATGGGAAACGGTGTGGCATATAGTGTTTATATATGGGAAACGGTGTGGCATATAGTGTTTATATATGGGAAACGGTGTGGCATATAGTGTTTATATATGGGAAACTGTGTGGCATATAGTGTTTATATATGGGAAACTGTGTGGCATATAGTGTTTATATATGGGAAACAGTGTGGCATATAGTGTTTATATATGGGAAACTGTGTGGCATATAGTGTTTATATATGGGAAACGGTGTGGCATATAGTGTTTATATATGGGAAACTGTGTGGCATATAGTGTTTATATATGGGAAACTGTGTGGCATATAGTGTTTATATATGGGAAACGGTGTGGCATATAGTGTTTATATATGGGAAACAGTGTGGCGTGTAGTGTTTATATATGGGAAACAGTGTGGCATATAGTGTTTATATATGGGAAACAGTGTGGCGTGTAGTGTTTATATATGGGAAACAGTGTGGTGTGTAGTGTTTATATATGGGAAACTGTGTGGCATATAGTGTTTATATATGGGAAACTGTGTGGCATATAGTGTTTATATATGGGAAACTGTGTGGCGTGTAGTGTTTATATATGGGAAACGGTGTGGCATATAGTGTTTATATATGGGAAACTGTGTGGCATATAGTGTTTATATATGGGAAACTGTGTGGCATATAGTGTTTATATATGGGAAACTGTGTGGCATATAGTGTTTATATATGGGAAACTGTGTGGCATATAGTGTTTATATATGGGAAACGGTGTGGCATATAGTGTTTATATATGGGAAACAGTGTGGCATATAGTGTTTATATATGGGAAACAGTGTGGCATATAGTGTTTATATATGGGAAACTGTGTGGCATATAGTGTTTATATATGGGAAACTGTGTGGCATATAGTGTTTATATATGGGAAACTGTGTGGCATATAGTGTTTATATATGGGAAACTGTGTGGCATATAGTGTTTATATATGGGAAACTGTGTGGCATATAGTGTTTATATATGGGAAATGGTGTGGCATATAGTGTTTATATATGGGAAACAGTGTGGCATATAGTGTTTATATATGGGAAACTGTGTGGCATATAGTGTTTATATATGGGAAATGGTGTGGCATATAGTGTTTATATATGGGAAAAGGTGTGGTGTGTAGTGTTTATATATGGGAAACGGTGTGGCATATAGTGTTTATATATGGGAAACAGTGTGGCGTGTAGTGTTTATATATGGGAAACAGTGTGGCGTGTAGTGTTTATATATGGGAAACAGTGTGGCGTGTAGTGTTTATATATGGGAAATGGTGTGGCGTGTAGTGTTTATATATGGGAAACGGTGTGGCATATAGTGTTTATATGTGGAAACAGTGTGGCATATAGTGTTTATATATGGGAAACTGTGTGGCATATAGTGTTTATATATGGGAAATAGTATAGTATATAGTATCTACACATGGGAAACAGTATAGTATATAGTGTTTATATGTGAGAAACCGTGTAGAATATAGTGTTTATATATGGAAACAGTGCAGAATATAGTGTTTATATGTGGAAACAGTGCAGAATATAGTGTTTATATGTGGAAACAGTGTAGTATATAGTGGTTATATGTGGGAAACAGTGTTGTTTATAGTATTGTTTGACTGGGAAAGAGAAGAAAGAGAGTTCTGTAGACCAGGACTTAGGGAGCACATTATGTGGAGCAGCCATTATGAGTCAGATACAAGAGGCAGCAGAAGTCAGTGTGAAAACAATGCGGACATCACAGCAGGTTCACCGCTGCACAGTGTGGGCATGAAGGTGATAGAGGAAGCTGTGGCGGAGACAGCAACGGAAGCTCCAGCATCTCAAAGTTTAGCCTCTGTCTCCATCTTTTTGTGTTGCTATAAAGGAGTAACTCAGAGTGTGTAGGTTACTAAGAAAACAACCAAGAATTACTCTTGGCTCATCTCAGAAACCCAAAGTCAAGGACTCACCCGTGAGGGCCTTTTTGCTCTTGCATCTGATGGCAGAATGTCAGGCATGGGAGCATGAGTCCATGAGAGACGGGACTCCAGCCTCAGGTCCTTGACAACGGCATTAACCCAGCCCTGAGAGTGGAGCCTGAGACTTAAGCAGCTTTGTGTTCTCAGTGTGCTCCAAGCCCCTTTTCTTTTCCTTTATCTTCTTTCCTTCCATGACTCGATATGTAGCCCAGGCTGCCCTGGAACTCTTCATGTAGTGCAGGCTGGCCCATGGTTCATGATCTCACAGCAGGCTCCCAAGTGTGGGACTTATATGCCTGTGCCACCATGTCCTGCCAGGAGCTGATGCAGAGGCCATGGAGGGGTGCTGTTCGTTAGCTTGCTTCCCATGGCTTGCTCAGCCTGCTTTCCTTTACAACCCAGGACCACCAGCCGAGGTGTCCTCACCTACAGTGGGCTGGGCCCTCCCCACGGGCTTGCCTGATCTTAGTGGAGGCATTTTCTTAACTGAGGTTCCCTCCTCTCAGGGGAGTTTAGCTTGTGTTAAGCTGCCATAAAATTAGCCAGCACTGAGCTTTAAGGAACTTTAGGTGCTGCCCCTGCCAGGTTTCATAAGCCTGGGAAGCAGAGCTTCCGAGGAGTGAAGCCAGGTGGTGAATGGCTGGCTGGATGCGGTTGAAGTGTCATCTTCTCACAACCAACAACCAACCACACACACACACACACAAACAAACAAACAACCATGAATTCCTATCAGTATTCTTTACAGGACAAATTGACACTGAGTCTGACTACTTAAAATACTTTATTGATTTCGTTCATTAACTATATAATTCTTGCATTTGTTTTAGCTGTGGAAGTTTAGGGCAATGTTATTGCCCACATTGTGTGATGCTTAAAGCAAAAAATATTATTTCTATTAAATTAAATGGGCAAAATGAATAATTAAAAATGGAGATGAGGGGCCGGGGAGATGGACCAGTCAGCAACGGGCTTACTATACAGTATAAGGACCGGATTCCAGTACCCAAAAAAACATGTGAAAAAGCCAGGTTTGGTAAAGCACTCGAATCCCAGCACCAGGGAGGCAGAAGCAGGCAGATTCTCAGGGCTCCTGGCTAAGGAGAGGTGCTGTCCCAACAAACAAGGAGTGTCACACCCCAGCAAGGACTTCACAGGGTGAGTTCTGTCCTCCCCATGCATGCACATGCAAACATGTTCATGCACTCAAGCACACACGTGCCTCGTACATACAAACACAATGGTGGGCATGAGTGTACATTGTGTTATTATTTGTATCAGTACATACAAATGGAAAGGCAAAGTCAGTTCATGTTTACAGCAAGTGGTGGTTTGAATGAAAATGTCCCCTCTCCTGGCTAGTTTTATGTCAACTCGACACAAGCTAGACTCATCTGAAAAGAGGGAATATCAGTTAAGAAAATGCCTCCATAAAATCCAGCTGTTGGGCATTTATTTTCTTAATTAGTGATGGGGGAAGGCCCAGCAGCCCATTGTGGGTGGGGCCATCCCTGGGCTGGTGGTTTTGCCTTCTATAAGAAAGCAGGCTGAGCAAGCCATGGGGAGCAAGCCAGTGAGCAGCACCCTCCATGGCCTCTGCATCAGCTCCTGCCTCCAGGTTCCTGCCCTGCTGGAGTTCCTGCCCTCACTGCTTTGAAGATGAACTGTTATATAAAGCTGTGAGTGAAATAAGCCCCTTTCCTCCTCAAGTTGTGTTTGGTCGTGGCGTTTTGTTACACACTAAGGCATCCCATAGGCTCATAGATTTGAATGTTTGGTCCCCAGCTGGTAGAATTGTTAAGAAAGGTTAGCAAGTGTCCTCTTGCTGGAGGAGGTGTGTTTCTAGGGGTGCACTTTGACGTTTCCCAGTTACCTCTCTCTTTACCTCCAGCCTGTGTTTGAAGATGTAATACCGTGGACTCTAGCCCTCTAAGCTGCAATCTGGAATCGAATGCCTTCCTTTATAAGCTGCCCTGGCTGCGGTGTTTTGTCACAGCAACAGAAAGGCGGCTGAGACACACAGTTATTGTAATGGTTCATTTAATGTGTTCACTTGACCGAACGATGCGGTGCCTGGGTGCTTGACACAACCCTCGGGGCATTTCTGTGAGGGCGTTTCACGGTGAAGTTACCATTTAAAGTGATTGGCATATAGTGAAGCCGAGTCACCCTGGGCAGCCGGAAGCCTGACCGAGCAAAAGGGTGAGAGATGCTTTGCACTCATGTCTCTGCTCACCACACTCTCAGGCCGTGGCACTCAGACTAGATCGGAGCCATCAGCTCCTGGGCGTCTGCAGCTCTCTGGCCCCCACACATGGGTCCTGGGACTTGCTGACTTCCATAATTATGTGAACCAGTTTGAAAAAAAAATCATGTCTCTGCTTCTCTCCATACATCTTATCGGTCCTTTCTCTACAGAGCCTTTAATATAGTTATGTCACAACTTTATTCTTTTTTGTTTTACTTTGATGTGATAATTTCCAAAGAATTTGGAAAAGTAGCACAGGATTTAGTTTTTATTCTATGTGCATGGATGTTTTGCCTGCGGGTAGTGCTGTGTATCACATGCATGCAGTACCTGTAGGTGCCAGAAGAGGGCACCATATATCCCTGGAACCGGAGTCACAGAGGGTTGTGAGCCTCTGTGTAGACGCTGGAAATGAAACCCAGCCCTCTGCAAGAGCAGTCAGTGCTCTTAACCACAGACTCACGTCTTCAGCCCCTGGAAGTCCCATTTGGATCATGCTGATGCCGCCACCATTTCTTGTTTCTCCGACTATACAAGGAACACAAGAAAGAGATACACTTTGTATGTCTTGACATCAGCCTGGCTCAGTACAAGTCTGAGTCTAGTGTCCGCGTCTTGGAACTTCTTCCTCGGGAGACACTGTCTACCCAATTCAGGAGTGACTTTTTATATCATAGACCTTTCATCAAGGCAAGCTATGGCAGAGGGTGAGTGGAGACCTGGTGGTTGGTGCTCTTGTCACTAAACATTCTTAGCAACATAATAGGCCGTTAGTGTATTGCAGTATTTTATGACTAAAATAGTCTTCTAGAACCTTCTTTAGAACCAGGACATGGTTTCTGTAACTTATACTGGTCTTATTATCCATCAGGCACCATTGGTAAAGCCACAATGTCTTAGTATGATTTTATTTTGATCTTTGTAAAAAGAGAATTGGCTTAAAAAAAAAAAAAAAAAAAAAAGACAAGCTTTCCTTGCCAGCATTGGCATGAATATGTGTATTTACATGGAATTTTGTACAAAGAACACACGGAAGAAATTAACTCTCCCTTCTAAAAATATTGACTTCATTAGCAAAATGGAGATTTATTTATTTTTTTTAGTTGCAAAAAATTCAGATGAAAATGGGAAAGAATTTACTGAGTTTGAATATCTAAAAATAATTCCTGGGCCTTATTCTTGTCCCATCTTTGAAGGAATTTGGTCCTGATAGTGCTATTGCTGAACATTCCGAAGGGGAGAGCGTTTCTGGTATTTCCATAAAGTCAAGAGTGTGGTTTGGTTCGAGATACGGAGGAACGCAGCTTTGCCTTGTGTGCAATGACTGTGCCTGGTGTCAGCTGCGACACTGGGATTTGTGTGAAAGCTGGAAAAAGAACTCTCAGGAGAGTGACAGGATGCACGGCTGTACCCCCCTCCCCCCGATGCTTCTGGGGTCCTCTGTACACAGTGGCAGCGGACAAAGAAGCCACGTTGTCATTCCTGGGCACCGTGCTGGTCTTTCTTCAGCCTCAGCTTTTAGTCCACTACAGAGTGGTCACAGTTAATAATTGTGAGCTATTATGGTGGTTGTGGGGTGCCCAGACACGTGCAAAAGGATAAACAGTTGTCTGAGAATATCCAGGCAAAGGTTCGGCTAAGTGCACTTGGTCTATGTCCCTTACATACGCTGTCTAGTAACTTTCAAGTATGGGTGCCCTGTCTTTGGTGCGTCGGTGTCACTCCTATGTGAAACAAGGGTGCTGAAAACAGTACTCCAGGTCCGCCTTTCCAAGTCTACCTGGCCTTCAAGGACCCGTACAAATTCCATCTTGGTTTCTAGCTAGCATTTTGACTGCACCGTGAGTGGGTTTCTGGAAAGGTGAGCTAGGCGATGAAGCAAGCCTTTCGCACATCCACACGCTCAGTTCTTGGGAGTTTTTCATGATCTGCACCAAAGGGCATGCTAACTCGAAAGATGCCCTGCTCGTGGGTGAAGCCCGGGCCATCTGCTCGGATGCTACCTAGCTCTGTTTCTAAGCCTTGACTGACCACATGAGCTCGTTAAGGCCCTTGGTGCCACGGGCGACGGTACATGAGTCTCATCCCACTACTGCGGCTTCGTGCACGTTGAGCAGCGGCTTTGGGTGACTGGGCTACCACGAACCATTTTGCATCAAGTGGGATCAACTGAGAAACTCAGTTTGGCTTTGCTAAAGTGGGCATCTGCCGAACACCCCAGTGCCACACTGCCCTCTGGAATGGCAATCTGTTTTCTGTCTTTAATTATGGAAGGTGAAAGTTGCTGGGCGGCCCAGTGGAAAATTTTAAGTCCTTTCACGCTGGCTTGGCTGTCTTTTCAGATCAATCTTCCCGCTAATGACAGCCAATACTTTCATATGTGATTACAGGCCCGCTCCATCTTTTCATAAGCGGAGACTCTTTGGAATCATATGTATTGATCTTTTTAATAGAAGTCAGGAAAAATAAAATTACTCTGGCTTCTTGCGGCAAAACGATGACAAATGAGAACTTAGAAACTTATGGGAGAAATTTTTTTCCTGCCCCGGATTATTTTAATCACTAAAAATGATGGTCTTTTTAATAATATTTGCTTTCCATTATGCTCATTTGCAGCCTAGCCAAAAGTGGTTTCTGTATTGCTTGTGTGACCGCATTGAGGCAGAGGCCACTGGTGTTCCCGTACCTGCCGGTGACTAAGGTACCATGGCCCCTAAAAGGGGGCGAGGAGCCAAGTTCATGGTCTGCAGTAATTCCAAGCCGAGTTTCTGTAGAAGACCTTGGGCGGCAGAGAGTGATGTGCACTTCTTTTTCCCCTTGCTTAAACTCCTTGTTTATGCTGTTGTCTTAGTTTTGAGCTTTTGATTCTTTTATCACCCACCCCTTCTTTTCTCACTTAACTAAGTCTAATTATCTCTGGTGGTTTTTGGTTTTGTTTTGTTTAAGATAAAGTGTAGGTGATTCCTCATGGTGTGTTCCTGGAAGCAGTGGATGCTGCTTTCTGAAACTAGAAATCAAGCATGTTGGGTTGAGTCATTTTTCTATCCCCTTTCCCCCTAAACTCTATGGTCATAGGCCTCATGGCATCTTTTGTGTTGGAAGATGGATTCCTGCTTTACGTTGAATTAAACCTCAAGTTCCCAGTTGAAGGCAGTTTGTATTTTGGCCTTGGGATGGAGGCATAGAGGAGCAAAAAGTGTTAATGCCAGGACATAAAGTAGACCGCAGAAGAAATGGATGAGAATCAAGGCATCCCAGATGTCAATGCCAGGACATAAAGTAGACCGCAGAAGAAATGGATGAGAATCAAGGCATCCCAGATGTCAGGCCAAAGTGTGCCTTGCTCTGCTGGGCTGGGTCATGGACAGCTGTCTATGAGAAGGAATGTTGGTCCTGTGGAGATACCATGTCTGTGGCCTCCATGGGTCGGTGACCTTGTGTCACTGTGATGGAGTGAGACTCCCTCTTGTATCAGGCAATTGTCGGTTTCTTCTCCCCCTCACCAAAGAAAGAGCTTGAGCCATGTAAGAAATAGGCTGCGTCCACAAGATTATCTTTCAACTTGATTTAATCCAGTTCCATCGAGACTTGGTAGAGTCAGTGTGAGCCTAGGCCTTGTGTGGACGAGTTTCCAAACCTCCTCTGTGGAAATGTCATCAAGGCAGCTGTCTAACTCACCGTAAGATTGAGGAGTACCAAGAAGAGACTTGATACCCCGTGAGCATATACAGGGGGAGGAAATCCCCCTCAGGAACAGTCATAGGGGAGGGGAGTAATGGGAAAACGGGAGGGAGGGATGAATGGGAGGATACAAGGGATGGGATAACCATTGAGATGTAATATGAATAAATTAATAAAAAAAGAAAAAAGTGTGTGTGTGTATGGGAGGGGTTGTCTTTGACTAGCTGGAGTGTTCAACTCACTGCCTATGGGCCACATGCAGTGCAGCATGGCTATAAATTCCTCCCAACAAAAGATCATGAATTTTCTTCAAACATTACCAGATTTTCTTGCCATTTCAGTTGTCCCTGGTTCTGCAGACAGTGGTGTGTCACAATGTCAGAAGGCTGAACATACCTCTCTGTACCGTTCAACCTTGGCAGTCTTGCTAGATTCCATTTAAAGTTAGTGCTTGAAAAACTGTTAGGCCGCCTCTAGAAAACTGACCTCAGTCTATCAGAATGTTGGAAGAATGCCAATACATGAATGCTCAGACCCATAAAAAAAGTGCAGGCCCATAGAAGAGCCATGGGGCTGGGGAGATGGCCCAGTGGGTGAAGCGTTGCTGTGGGCGTGTGAGGCCCCAAGTGTCAATCCCAGAACTCAGGCCAACATGGTCATGGTAGCATAGGACTGCAAATCCCATTTCTCCTATAGAAGGCTGGAGGAGGAGACAAGAGAGTCCCTGGAAGCTTCCAAGCCAGCTAGCCTGTGTACAGATATAGACAAAGGATTCTGTCTTGAAATAAGCGGGGGAGTGAGGGCTGCCACTCAAGGTTATCCTCTGACCTCCGCACATGCACTTGGATTCATGAGCTTACACACACACACACACACACACACACACACACACACACACACACACGTGCGCGCGTGCACACACACACACACGCACACACACACACACACACACACACACACATACACATGCACATGCACACACCTCATCTGGTTAGAAGAAAAGCCCTGTGGTGAACTAGACATAGCCAGTTGTGTGTTCATGTGTAAAAAACCCCAAAATATTAAGGGAGAAATGACTGAAGTACTAGAAATAAATCTTTAGGAACTATAACTAAAGGTGAAGTAAAAATCTATCTTTGACATATATTTCTTCAGTATTCCTTTAACCATTAAGAATTTTTTACTAGCCAGGTGCGGGAGTGTGCTCAGCCTTTAGGTGGATTGCTGTGAGTTTGAGGCCAGCCTGGTCTACAAAGCGAGTCCAGGACAGTCAAGGCTACACAGAGAAACCCTGTCTCAGAAAACAAAACAAAGAAAAACAAAAATAATTTTTTTTTACTTTGTTTTCAACTGTATTTTCTTACAGCCTCAACCCCTCACCCCACCCCACATCCAAAAGATGTTCATTTCCTAGCAAAACAAAGGTGTGTATTGATTTTCACTCTTTGGAAGTTTGATGAGAAGAATTGGAAATTACAGACTCAATACTTATAATATCTGTTCTCGGTTGGGACATTGGCTGGACCAGTAGAATAATGAGAAATCAATGCAGTCACCTAAGCTCTGCCTGTGCTGGCCTGTGTGCTCTGTAGATTTTCAGAATCATGGCCTTCCTGGTAGGAGGTGGCAACAGCTCTTGCTCATAGTAAGCTCAGCAGGCCTTGGTAGCCACCTGGATACATGGGAAATGGAGGCTAAAACATGACCAAGTAGAGGTGACAAGACAGAGGAGAGAATAACAGAAGCTTGAATTCAGCAGAATCACGGATGCCCATGATTGAGGTCAACAAGAAGAGTGTTGTGTCTTAATTCACGCGCCTTTTATCACACTGTCTCGAGCTTGCTTCTGTACGCCAGCCTGTCCCTGCATCCGTTACAGCTACGGTGCTTGCAATAAGAAGACTCTACGGCCTTGGATAACGTGCAAGTCTAATTGTGGTCTGGAGAACAGTGGTGGGATGCAGAGCTGAGTGTCTCAAGTCTCCATGTCCGTAATTAATGGACTAGAATATGCACGAGGCAGTGGACCCTCCCCACCTGCCACTGAACTTGTTGTTTGAGGGGCTCCATTTCTTACTCCTCATGAAGTCCGATGTCTGGCTTTCTCTTTCTGTCATGTTTGGGAAGAGGCTTCTATGTTCATGCCGAGTGCAATCCCACCAGTGCTGTAGAGTGGCCTCTAGCTGTGGAGACTCAAGCCTGTGCTTGAGGTCATTCTCCATGGCTGGCTTTGCTCACTCTTCTGGCTTCACTCTTCTGTATCTGCTTTGGCTACTCTGGTCTTCCTGGGTTTCCCAAGGGCTGTGGAGCTGAGCATTCTGATCTCGTGTCTGTGGTGTTTGCTTTCAGCTCCTTTTCCTGGCACTCTCATATCCAGCATGCTCCCAGCCACCTACACAGACACTTCTCCAAAGACGTTGAGTGGAGGAAGCCGCACCATGTAGCCACGTGATATGTGCACTGCCTGGCCTGCTGGTGAGGGCGTGGGCCCTGGGCAAGGCATTCCTCATGGCGTTGTCTAGTGCTTGGGGTTGGGATATCGTTACACAGCCGTCTGGTGGGCCACTTTATTCTTTCTTCAGACCCAGAGCTGTTGCCCCTCTATAAACTAGGGAGTCCATCTAGGGAGAAGTCTCAAAAGCTTACCAACTAGGCTGTTATTAGGCACGCTGTCCTGGCCCTGCCGTGAGTCTATCACCCTGTTGGGTAGCAGTGAGCACATCACGTCTTGGAAGTGTCTGGGTCCTTCCTTGAGAAATCAGTGAGCTCAGAGCTTATTTAGAACAATCAAACTAAAACTACCCCATGCGATGGACATGGGACATAGAGACAACTTGGCAACTGGAGATGCTTCTGGATGCACATAAGTGTTATCTGTGAGAGGTCCCTAGAAACTAGAACTGCCATGATAAAATCTTTAGTCCTTCATTTATTTATCTCAGAAACATCAATGAGGAGCCAGGCACTGATCTAGACATTGAATGCCCTTTCCACAGGGAGCACAGTGTCCATTGGAGGACATGGGTTGTTGGCTGCGATCTGACAACCTGCCCCATCCTCAGGCCTGTGAAGGAGCAATGCTGAAGGACAGGAGACATAGGAGTTTTATCAGCTCTGCCCAGGGCTCATGAGAGGCACGGAAAATTACCCCTCTGGGACCACAGAGCCACATGGAGGGGGAGATACTTGTGCTGAGCTGAGCTGGAATTTTCCAAAGGGACACAACTCTATGGAGAAAAATGGCCCATTCAAAGTGTATTTTCACATGACTTATATTTATAGTGAACAGGGGTCACTCTTTTCCTTATGATTGTTTGATAGTTACTGTTTGCGTTGTTGCTAAAAAAAATTCCACATTTTAAAATTATGAACCCCATCTTAAGAGATATATTAGTAGAAAAATTAAGTCAGTTTCATCAAACACTTTTTAAAATAAAGGAATCCATTTAACTTATACTTGGAGATGTGCTCTTGTCACATCCTACTCGTGCACATCAAAATAACTTATTTTCTCAGGTGCAGCCTAGGTAATGTTTATTGAACCTTATTTTAAGTCAAGTCACCTATTTCTTACTGGGTGGCAGCTGCCTCTCTGAGGATGGCTGTGTTCCACCATGTTGGTAGAGCATGTGAAACATGTGAAATGCCCACTCCTCCCATTCCTGAAGCCGGTGAAGGAGGCAGGATTTGAAAGTGCAAATTGGATGCACAGCAGCCCGCAAGAGAGGAACGAAGATAATTTGTTTGCCTCTGGGATTTGATAACTGTTAATTCTTCATGAACTTGGCCCTTGCCAAACATATATTGTACTTTTCTCTGATAGGAAATTCATATTGTTAAACTCTATGTGAACTCAAGGTATTAATATAGAGTGCTTACTAGCAAAAATGACTTTCAAATGTCAGATAAAATTAAATAACATGGCTTAATAAAATAAGCTTGTTTCCGAAAATCTGTTTTTCATATTTGTGGAGGAGTTATCTGTCCAGTTATTCAAACCAAGATATTGCCAGCACAGGGAAAAGAGACACTCTTTTATCAATTATCAAGAAGGCCATTGATTCCACAAAGCCAATTAGAACGGGTCTAGAAGGACAAATAAATATTAGTTTTAGAAGCATTTCTTTCTAAAAAGCAATTCAGTTACCTAGAGTTACTGAATAAAAACCAGACATCTTGTTTGTTATCTGAGGCCCACTCTGCTGCGGGCTGTACTTGCAGGAAGCTGGCTCCTAAGTAGTGTCAGATAAATGACTTCACAGAGACACCCTTTGCACTATTTATTCACAGTTTCATAGGGTCATATTTCATGGTAACTGAGAAATCATTTGAAGCAGGCAAACATCCCATTGTTTGCTATATATTTTGTTGGCAAAAGACAAATGATCAAAAACGTGGGCCTGGACACCAGTAGCCTCTGTGCATGTTCCTGGTGACCGTGTTGCTCGCTTTGCTGGCATTAGTTGTGACTAATCATTTTCCATAACTTCTTCTTTGGTTGTTTGTGTTTTGAGACAGGGTTTCTCTGTGCATCCTTGGCTGTCCCGGACTCACTTTGTAGACCAGGCTGGCTCCCAGAACTTCCTGCCCAATGTTAAAGGCATCAGGACGGAAGAACCCTTGTCCGATACTCTCCAGGAGAGGGAATGTCTCTGTTCCCAGCATGGACACTAAACACAGGCCCAGAACAGGAGTTGTAGGATCTGGGAGCTACAAAATGGGGTGGCTGCTTCCAGTTTGTTCCTGATTTGACAATGTTTTAGGGAAGTGTGTTAGTTTGATTTCTGTTATTTGTAACAAAATGCCCAAGATAATTAACAAAGGAGGAAAAAAAGTTTCTTTTGGTTCAGAGTTTTGGAGGCTTCAGTTGATGTCAGTCTTCCCCATTGCTTTAGGCCTATCCTGAGGCTGTACAACATGGTGTGAGCATCCCGAGGCTGTACAACATGGTGTGAGCATCCCGAGGCTGTACAACATGGTGTGAGCATCCCGAGGTTGTACAACATGGTGTGAGCATCCCGAGGTTGTACAGCATGGTGTGAGCATCCCGAGGTTGTACAACATGGTGTGAGCATCCCGAGGTTGTACAATACGGTGTGAGCATGCTGAGGCTGTACAACATGGTGTGAGCATGCTGAGGCTGTACAACATGGTGTGAGCATCCTGAGGCTGTACAACATGGTGTGAGCATCCTGAGGCTGTACAACATGGTGTGAGCATGCTGAGGCTGTACAGCATGGTGTGAGCATGCTGAGGCTGTACAGCATGGTGTGAGCATGCTGAGGTTGTGTAACAAAACACAGAGGAAAGACCAGCGCCCCATAACCATGTTTACAGGTGATCTAAGACTTAGCACATGGCTCTACTTCCTGGAGGTTCTACCACTCTCAATAGTACCAAGCTGAGGACTAAAGCCTCAACTAGGCTTTTGGGGGAACATTCTAGAGCCAATCTAAGGCAGGATTCTGGATATCTTGGTAATGGGGAGGGTAGGAGGAGTCGCCTAGTACTCTGTTCCTCTTAACCAGCGGTCACTTACCTGTGATGTTGAAGACGGGTTTCTTGGTAGGGGGGGGAGCTCAGGTGAATCTGACCTCTGACAGTCCACCTACCGTGCAAAGCTGGCCTGGCCTCCTTTGTGCTTACTCAGGACAGGCTCCCTCAGAACAAGGCACACTAAGAATGCTGTTGTGGGTGAAGGACAGAGCCTGTTCTCTCAGAGGACGAAGACCCCACTGACTGAGGTCTTTCTTATCAGTGTCCCGACTGTCATCCCCGACCTCATGCCACCCTTCCCCACCCAAGCACCACAAATGTCACAATCTCACTCACCAGATGCACAAGGCTGACACTAGTTTTATTGATTTTAATTTTAAGATTGTTGTTTTTTCCCCCATCATTTATGGGCATGCTAAAAAGGTAACGCACATTAGCATTTGGTGAAGGGCCAACAAGAGTTGGGAAAGTAAGCGCAAACAAGGGTGAGACTGAACGTTCCAGTGGCTTTTCCCTCAGCAGACGCTGGTCGCTCACATATCCTTCCATACTCCGATGGCATGATCACATGAAACATGACTGCAGGACGTGAAGCCAGGAAGCTAGGAAGGCGTCTCCTCACTTCTCTCCATCTTCCTCTATAACCCTGGCTGGCCTTGAACTCCCTATGTAGATGAGGAGGGTCTTGAACTTTGGGGGCCCTTTCTGCCACCTCCTGTTCTAGGGTTGGAGGTATACACCACCACGCCCAGGCCATGTGGTGCTGGGATTAACCCGGTACCTCGTGCCTGCCAGGCAAACATAGACCTCGCCTCTGATATTTATTTTATGATAGTTTCTTTTTCTTTTTGCATTAAGAACAAAGTCTTTTATATTTCTATAACCCTTACGTATTCAATCTGGCAATCAAGTTTCAATTATAGATTTGATTTTAATTAAAAAAAATCTAAGTAAATATTAGTTTCTGAATGATACTTGTGTATATCAATAAGAATATTATATGCTGAATTTTTAATAGAAGATGGTTCAAACAGAAAAATTTTCAGAAGAAACAACCCTTTGTGCTGAGACACTGTGGTCCTGCCCTGGCTGCTGCATGGGGTAGACAGTGGCCAGTGATGGTGTCCTCTGTGTCTTAACTCTTACAGGTGACAGGGAACTTGGGAGCACACTTCCTGCTTCAGTCCTTGGTGACAGGACGCTTAGGATGACCACTGACATGTTTGCATCCTAGAGTCGTCATCAGTGGAGAAGATGACGGTGACTTGGGTGTGTTAAAGGTCGCTGGGAGCACATCCTTTGGGACAAGGGCAGTTGACGAACTGCTGCGACAAACCAATCTTTTTCTTTTCCTCTGACTTCCTTCTTCTCCACTCTCCAGTTCAGAGATGCTTTCTCTAGCTGGGGCAGGGCCCCTTCACTCACCGTTGGCCATTTCTCACTGCTGCAACAAACACCCAAAGAGAGTTGGCTCACTGTTTTGGAGATTTGACCCATGGTCAGCTGGCTCCCATGTTGTGGGCCTGAGGCTGAACACCAGTGGCTGGAACACAGAGGGGAGAAACACGGCCCAGCTCTGCATAGTCGGAGAGAGCGGGGGTGGGGGTGGGACGGGGAAGGAGTGAGGCTGCCAGGACCGCTCCTATGGTGGTCTCATTCCGCCAACGACGCCCTTTTTGGGAGTGTCCCCTATTCCCCTATAACACCAAATTTCAAACCTCTCAGTGGGTTAGTCTACTGCAGAAGGCTGATGGTTTAAGTGTCTCCCAATGGTTGGATCACCAGCTGGGGACCAAGCCTTCAACATGTGAGACTTTGAGGGACATTTCACATCCAACCATAGCAGCCATACTTGATGCTCACAATCTCCTGCTTGCTTTATAAGCTTTATGCCCCAAGGTGTGTGTGTGTGTGTGTGTGTGTGTGTGTGTGTGTGTGTGTGTAAGTGTGTGTGTAAGTGTATATGAATATGTATACATAAAAATGTGTGTATATGTATGTTCTGTGTAGGTATGTCTCTGTACATATCTGTGTGTATATCTCTGTGTGTGTGTGTATACGTACATGTGTTCATGTCTATGTATGTGTGAGGGAGTGTGTGTGTATATATGTGTGCATGTAAATATATGTGTGTGTATATATGTATGTGTATATAAGTGTGCAAATAAATATGCATGGATGCATACAGCATTGGCATCCATATGATAATGTGAATAGACAATTTATTATTAATAAGAACAAAACAGTTGATATAACTAATTGAACGCATGTCATGACCACGGATATTTTCTAGGATCTCACATGTCTGTTTTGAGAGATTAGACTAGATTAGAGACTTGAGGGAACGGTGTGGGGACCAGGATCAATGGCTGAAGACAGAACTAGAGAGAGGTTTTGTGTGTGCAGCCATCACCCAAGCTGGTAATGTGGAGGATGAGTGACATGATTGTCTGCTTGCAATCCATAGACACACGCTCCCGAAGCGTTTAGGAGAAGTGTGTCCCTCAAGGGCCACCGTATTAGGAGCTTACCCCAGAGTGTCAGCATATAATTCCCATGAGACTTTGGGGCTTTTTTTTTTTCCCAAAAGAGGGTTTCTCTGTGTAGCCTTGTCTGTCCTGAGCTTGCTCTGTAGACCAGGCTGGCCTAGAACTCACAGAAACCCGCCTGCCTTTGCTTTCCTGAGTGCTGGGATTATAGGCAAGCACTACCACGCCCAGCCGAGACTTTGATTTCTTCTATTTTAGCTGTTATTTTTAAATTATATTTTCATTTGGTGTGTGTGTGTGTGTGTGTGTGTGTGTGTGTGTGTGTGTGTGTGTGTGTGTGTGTGTGCGTGTGTGTGCGCGCGCGTGTGTGTGTGCACAGTCTGTTTGCATGTGTCACTGTGCCTCTTGGTGGTCAGAGAATAATCTGTGGGAATTGGATTCAATTCTCTTTCGTCATGCAGGTCCCAGGATGTCAGGATGTCAAGCTTGGTGGCAGTCACCTTTACCAGCCGAGCCATCTTGCCAGCCCTCTGATTTACTTCTTAAGAGAGATAGATCATTAAAAAGAAAAAAAGAAAAAAAAAAAAAAAAAAAAAAAAAAAAAAAAAAGAAAAGAAAAGAAGGAAGACACTCTAGCCACCTACTTTCTTCTGGCTTCTTCTCTGGCTGTGTGGCCTTTCTTTCTTGGGACAATGCCAGCTCTCTGGAAACTTGGACTAGACAGTTGTTCTGTCTAATTTCTCTAATTCCTCCTGAGTCTGGGGCACTGCTGCCTGCCTCCATCTTGTAAGGGAAGGTCTCAATTTCATTCCTTTATGTTACAATGTTTCCTTCCTGTCTACCTCTCTGTATTTACTAGCCTTTCAAGTATTTTCCTGGTTTCTTATTCTATATTTCCTTCTAGGCTACATGTGTGTATGTGTGTGTGTATATATATATATATATATATTCATTTATTAAAATTAAAAAATTTTACATATACATTTATATTATTACACATATATACAGTAACTACCTATAGCAAGAAGAACCATGAAACAATCAGGAATTATATAAATGTTACATTCTTCGTGTTTTGGCTATTTGTATTTGGCAGCCTTGAAGAAAACATCTTTCCTATCTTGGTGAGTCTAAAATTCTGAGTGTAAATCAATATCTATCAGATCTAATCTCTATCAACTTAAAACATCTATCTAGACCTAAAAACATCTTAACCCCTTAAAAAATTAAGCTTAATTGTAAAACTAAACTATCTGGTCTTCAACCCCACATATATGGCTTTAGCATGTGTGTGTTTGTGCATGTGTGCCGCGGTACGGTGCACAGGTGGAGGTTAGGGGACAGCTTGTGGGAGTTGGTTCTCTCCTTCCACCGTGAGGAATTGAGTCTCAGGCTTGATAGTGCAAGTACCTGCTGGGCTAAGTCACTGCACCCAGATGACATCATTGTCATACAGGGGAGAACTGGAGCTAAGACATCACAGGTATCCCAGAAGTCCCTTCTACCCCCGCTGTGTTTCCTTGCCCAGCACATCTCCCACTTTTTCTCAGTCCTGAGCATAGGTCCACACCTATCCGTGCCTCAGTCTCTGTCCTGCTGTGTGAGCAGCCCGCCACGCCTTGCCCCACTACATCAAGCTGGCTCCCTCTCCCTCCAAATACTCCCACTCAGTGACACCTCTTCCCACCCTAATGTCACTGAGCTTTTAAAGCCCAACCCTCGATTCCTCTGGCTCACACCACTTAGTGGCTTCCTACTGCCTCCAGAACAGGCAAAGGCAAGGCTTGCTTTCCAGGTCCTCACTGCCTCCTCTGCCCCCCTCCGCCCCCCCCTCCCCGCTGCCTCTTCCACCATCCTCTCCCAAGCATCCCTCTCACCTCTGTGCTGTCCCTTCCTTGTACACCACACTATCTCCTGGACCTGGCTGCTTCCTGCCTCATCCCCCTCACGTCCCAGCCAGATTCCAGGGACCAGCCTCATCTGCTCACCACCCACTCCTGTGGCATCCTGAATTTTGACTGACTTTGTAGTACTTTCAAGTATTTACCACCACTTTGCTCATGCCACTGCCCCGCCCGCCCCAAGTCACAGGCTCTTGGTGGTGGGAGTGGCCAGGCCTAGGGTGCTCCCCACTCCGTGTGTCACAATACTCGGAAAGCAGAGGTGTGTTATTAGTTACTCACTGCCTGGATGCCTTTCCTCAGCTGGCTCGTGCCCCTGGAGGCGGCTAAGCAGCGTCACTTTTTTTTTCTTTCTTTCTTTCTTTTTTTTTTTTAATATTTATTCTTTTTTTTAATTGAAAAATAAAATAATTCATATTACATCTCATTTTCTATCCCACCCCATACATCCTCCCATTCCTCCCTCCCTCCCACTTTCACCCCAATCCCCCTTCCCTATGACTGTGACCAAGGGGGACCTCCTCCCCCTGAATATGGTGCTAGGGTATCAATCCCTTCTTGGTATGGCAGCTTCACCTTTGAGACGCCGCAGCTGTGGCGTGCCCACACTTCCTGGTTCCTCGCCGTGCCTGTGGATAGGACTCCTGGAGTCAAGGACGACATTCTTTACCACAGCCACAGGACTGCCTGACGTCTGTGTTCCAGCGATTTCCTTGTACCTTGAATGTTTCCTTTGAGCCAAGTCTGAGCCTCCATCTGCAGAAGTGATTTCTCATGTGCTGCGTGCGCTAGATAACACTGCATCAGTCTTGAGCAAATGTGATGCATCTAGATACATCCATCACCCTAGCGAACACAATGCTAAGGATTTCAGTCAAATGGGGAGGGGGGGGAGAGATAAAGGGGCCGGGCCGGCTTTATTTATGAGTTTGCGCTCCCAATGCTTTTGGCCTACAAGGGCTCAAATAAAATAATGAGGCTATCATCTCTATGTCTGAGTAGATCCAAGCCAGGCCCGTCTTCTCTAGACAATAGAGACAGGAAATTCAATAAGTGGAAAGGCCTTTCTTATCAGAGACATCAGGAGGGAGGAAAGCTCAAGTTAATGGCACCTCCAGCCACTTTGGCTTGAGCCAAAAGTAGAAGTCACTCTTGATCCCCCCACCCCTGCCACGTTTCCTCACAATCTGTGTTCAAACTACTGCTTAAACCTTTCGGCCCCTCAGAGCTGCACAGACTCTGCAGACTCCGCCTCTCTGCTACCACAGCTGCCCCAGTTGCCCCCCACCCCCAGCCCCTGACCCCGCAGCTCTCTCTCAGCAGCCAGAGATCTTTCAAAACTCAAGCAGATCATAGTATCCTGATGCTTAAAAACTTGCTAAACTTCCCAGCAACACACACACACACACACACACACCCACACACACTAGCATTTAGAGTCTGGCCTATGAGGCGAATGGCTCCTCTTAAGAGAAATCATCGTATGATGACCGTTGGGAGGTGACAGCTCCCACTGGGACCTCTTTCCACGCCCCACCTTGCTTCCCTTCAGAGAACTCTTGACCATCTGGAATTGTGCTAGGCACCGCTTGGTTATTTGTTTTTCTGTTCCAGTCATTGGGATAACAGCTTCAAGCGTGGGAACCTCGCAGATCTTGCTGACAGCCCGACTGTGAAATGCCCCCCATGGGGTCATGTGTTGGTTGCTTTGTCCTCAGCTGATGGTGCTTTTTGAGAGGTTCTGGCATCTCCTTGCTTACTTGGAAGAAATAGGTTATTGAGAGCCTATTTACAGATTTATTTTATTTTTAATATGTGATAGTTATGTGCTTCTGTGTGTGGGCATGAACATATGAGTGCAGTCCCCACAGAGGCCAGAAGAGGGCGTTAGACCTCCCACCCCCGCCCCGGAGCTGAAGTTAAAGGCTGTTGTGAGCCGCTCAACATGGGTGCTGGGATCTCAGGTCCTCTGCAGGAACACTGAAGTACCCCTCCAGCCCCACAGAGCAGGCCTTTGAAAGCTGTATTTGATCCCTGGTAATTTCTTTGCTCACCATTTCCTGTCCACCACAGAGTGAAGAATCACCTTTACTGTCTGCACCAGCCGCCCACATGCTCCATCCAAGTACATGGGGCCAAGCAACCATGGACTAAACCTAGCAAAACCTGGAACCAACATAAATATTCCTGTAAGTAGCAATGCATCCATCATTCGGTGCTGCTGATGCAGATGCATCTACTGCGAAGCCAGGACCCAGGAAACCGCTCCTGTGACAAGTGAGTGTGGTAAGAACATGAATTGGGCCCAGCCTTCCTCAGGCCCCTTCTCTTCCCTGCAATTCCACTGAAAATCTCCCTAGATGAAAAGGATGTGAGGATGCACCCACTGCATTTGTGTGGGTGATGCTTTCTTGCTGTTCCCAGGGTGCTTGGAGGACCCCGAGATGATGCTTTCTCTGTCTCCTGCTACAGATACGGAGTGAGGCTGGCTCTGACCCCCATTCTAGAGTAACTCTGCCATCAGGGCAGGCCTGTGCTCAGGCTCCCTCCTGCTCGCCTCTCTAGCACTGACTGGAAGGAACTATTTGTCTGTCAAAGGGTGCTGAGCCCTCTATAGCACCTTGTTTCTCTGCGCCTCAGGACTGCCTCTTTAGTAAACAGTGGGGGACATTGACTCAGACCTTTGGGGACATGAGCCAATTCTTTTTTTTTTTTTTTTTTACAAATGTGCATATTGAAAGGGTCTGCAAGAAAGGTTGTTTACTTTTACTGGTGAAAATAGTAAATCTTTTTTGTAGACAAAGTTACCAGGATTCAACTGGGTATTTGTAAGGTGGCATTTTTCTTTCTTTTCTTCTCTTATATGCCCAAGAGAACCAAGCCACATGGCTGACAAGCTGTGTTGGCAAAGCAGCTCCACAGGTGTCAGGTGAGTGGGGATAACTGGTCCTGGCAGGGGCAAGGGAGAGACTGTTGACTTCAGATGCCTCCAGGAAGGGGCATGCTACGGTTTGAATCCTAGGCGTCTCCGAAGGGCGGGACGTGCAAGGTTGGTACTCAGCCTGTGGCACTCTGCAGAAGCTGTAGACGGTTAGTGGGTGAGGTCTACTGGGTTAGGCCTCTGTGAGTACACCTTGAGGGTGTGGAGACCTTGGTCTCTTCCCCTTCGCTTTTTGTCTACGTCATTCTACAGTGTCCTCTCCTCTACTACCATGTTCAGCACAGGCCCTGAAATAATAGTGTCAGGGTCCCTGGGCTGACGGCTCCGAAACCGCGAGCCCAGGCTCTTCTCAGATGCTTTGTCACAGAGCCAGAAAGCCGATGCAGCCTGCAGTGATGGCAGAGTTAGGTTGCACAACCGTGAAGTTTCTAGAAGCCTGTTGCACCTGCCAAGCAGACGATGGTATGAACCACGGTGGCATACTCTCCCTGGGGCTTTACGCTGTGGTGTCTCACTTAACCCATGCTCCATTGTGATCTGCACATATTAAATGGGAAAATAGGTAATGGTAAGTTTTAATTAACTTCATTATGCTTTATTGCCAAAGTTATTTTGTCTTAGGCTTATCATTTATCATACATGGTGCTTAATAATGGAGATTAAAATGTATTCTAGGCATGTCAACTAGGACTAATCAAAGCTTATAAAGAGTTTGGTGCTGTTCACAGCCCCAGGCATCTCCCAGGGCTTTAACAATATGTCTGATGAACACAGACAATCACCACCGGCTTGTGCATTCCTCTGAGTGAAGAAGAGATGGTGTAAAGGGCCCCGCGTGCCCAGGGACCTGGTGTGAGTGGACAGATCGTGCAGCTTGGTTGCTCTTCAAGTTTGCCTTATGACATGTCCAAATTGATCCCTGTGCTGAACAAGAAGAGCATGTCAGGTATCCGGGAGACGGGTGACTAGCCCTTAGTGACGTTTCTGTGGCCTGCAGAGCCCTACGCTCCACCAGCTCAGATGCCTGGCGTTATCAGCAGAATTAGAGGGCATCCTCAATTCATAAATCCCTGTACTTCATGGTCCTGGTTGCATTTTTGTTAAATTGACACGGCTGAGAAAATGGCTCCATCAGATTGGCCTGTAGGCTTTGTCTTGACTAATGATGGGTGTGGAGGCCCAGCTTATTGTGGTGCCGAGTCAGGGTAGGGTGATCCTGAGTGAAATAAGAAAGCAGGCTGAGCAAGCCCTGAGGAGCAGGCAAGTGAACAGTGTTCCTTCACTTCCATGGCTTCTGCTCTACTTCTTGCCTCTAGGTTCCTGCCCCGAGTTCCTGTCCTGACTTCCCTCAATAACCTGCAATAAAACCATTCCTTTCGAGGTTGCCTTGGCCACAGCAGTAGGAAGTAAACTAAAATATCCACAGGTTGCTAAAGGTGGAGTCACAGGGAAAATCGCAAACGCCACAGTCACGTCCCTGCATTTGTATGTGGTGATGGCTTCAGGTCCATCTTTGAGTTTTGCTTTTCTTGACTCCATCTGTGCAGTGCAAGCCCATGTGATCTGATCTGTCCCCTTGACCCCTGCCTGAGCTGTTCCCTTGACCCCTGCCTGAGCTGTCCCTTTGACCCCTGCCTGAGCTGTCCCTTGACGCCTGCCTGAGCTGTCCCCTTGACCCCTGCCTGAGCTGTCCCTTGACCACTGCCTGAGCTGTCCCTTGACCCCTTCCTAAGCTGTCCTTTGACCCTGCCTGAGCTGTCCCTTGCCCCCTGCCTGAGCTGTCCCTTGACCCCTGCCTGAGCTGTTTTTTTGACCCCTGCCTGAGCTGTCCCTTGCCCCCTGCCTGAGCTGTTCTTGACCCCTACCTGAGCTTTCCCTTTGACCCCTATGTGAGCTGTCCCTTGCCCCCTGCCTGAGCTGTCCCTTGACCACTGCCTGAGCTGTCCCTTGACCCCTTCCTAAGCTGTCCTTTGACCCCTGCCTGAGCTGTCCCTTGGCCCCTGCCTGAGCTGTTCTTTTGACCTCTGCCTGAGCTGTCCCTTGCCCCCTGCCTGAGCTGTCCCTTGACACCTGCCTGAGCTGTCCCCTTGACCCCTGCCTGTACTGTCCCTTGACCCCTGCCTGAGCTGTCCCTTGACCCCTGCCTGTACTGTCCCTTGACCCCTGCCTGAGCTGTCCCTTGACCCCTGCCTGAGCTTTCCCTTTGACCCCTACCTGAGCTGTCCCTTGACCCCTGCCTGAGCTGTCCCTTGACCCCTGCCTGAGCTGTCCCTTGACCCCTGCCTGAACTGTCCCCTTGACCCCTGCCTGAGCTGTTTTTTGACCCCTGCCTGAGCTGTTTTTTTGACCCCTGCCTGAGCTATCCCTTGACCCCTGCCTGAGCTGTCCCTTGACCCCTGCCTGAGCTGTCCCTTGACCCCTGCCTGAGCTGTCCCTTTGACTCCTACCTGAGCTGTCCCTTTTACTCTGCCTGAGCTGTCCCTTGACCCCTGCCTGAGCTGTCCCTTTTACTCTGCCTGAGCTTTCCCTTGACCCCTGCCTGAGCTGTCCCTTGACCCCTTCCTGAGCTGTCCCTTGACCCCTGCCTGAGCTGTCCTTTGACCCTGCCTGAGCTGTCCCATGGCCCCTGCCTGAGCTGTCCCTTGACCCCTGCCTGAGTTGTCCCTTGGCCCCTGCCTGAGCTGTCCCTTGGCCCCTGCCTGAGCTGTCCCTTGGCCCCTGCCTGAACTGTCCCCTTGACCCCTGCCTGAGCTGTTTTTTGACCCCTGCCTGAGCTGTTTTTTTGACCCCTGCCTGAGCTGTCCCTTGACCCCTGCCTGAGCTGTCCCTTGACCCCTGCCTGAGCTGTCCCTTGACCCCTGCCTAAGCTGTCCCTTTGACTCCTACCTGAGCTGTCCCTTGAGCCTTGCCTGAGCTGTCCCTTGACCCCTGCCTGAGCTGTCCCTTGCCCCCTGCCTGAGCTGTCCCTTGACCCCTGCCTGAGCTGTTTTTTTGACCCCTGCCTGAGCTGTTTTTTTGACCCTTGCCTGAGCTGTCCCTTGACCTCTGCCTGAGCTGTCCCCTTGACCCCTGCCTGAGCTGTCCCTTGGCCCCTGCCTGAGCAGCCCCCTGCCTGAGCAGCCCCCTTGACCCCTGCCTGAGCTGTCCCTTGCCCCCTGCCTGAGCTGTCCCTTGCCCCCTGCCTGAGCTGTCCCTTGACCCCTGCCTGAGCTGTCCCTTGGCCCCTGCCTGAGCAGCCCCCTTGACCCCTGCCTGAGCTGTCCCTTGACCCCTGCCTGAGCTGTCCCTTGGCCCCTGCCTGAGCTGTCCCTTGACCCCTGCCTGAGCTGTTTTTTTGACCCCTGCCTGAGCTGTCCCTTGACCTCTGCCTGAGCTGTCCCCTTGACCCCTGCCTGAGCTGTCCCTTGGCCCCTGCCTGAACAGCCCCCTTGACTCCTGCCTGAGCTGTCCCTTGACCCACTACCTGAGCTGTCCCTTGACTTCTGCCTGAGCTGTCCCCTTGACCCCTGCCTGAGCTGTCTCTGCTTTTAATGCATCCCACTGGTCACTGGGATAATCCAGGACAATAATTTACTTCCTTTGAGGCCCTTAACTAAGCCACACCTGCAAAGCCACTTTGATCCTACAATGTTACATAGTCATAGGTTCCGTGGCTTAGGTTAGGGCCTCTTGGAGATGGTGGCCTCATTTGACCAGCCATGAGTATCAGTTTTCTCCCCTGGGGAAGCCATGGGTTGGGTGCACTCAGAGAGAAGCCTTTGGCATGGGGAATTCTCACAAGAGAGACCTTGGGTTGTAAGTTAGACCTGCAGGGGTGATTGGAAGAATGTGGGGCACAGCCTGCATCCACTTCGGGGTCACTCTTTACTCCTGGAGTGGAGATGCCCAGGCATGTGTGTCTTTAGGATGAACCAGGAGAGGCATGCCAGGCTGCGGAGACATTGCTGCTGCTCTGGGCACACACGGCTAGTCCTTTACTGGAGGGTTCTCCCCGGAGCATCATTGCCACATGCACCACAAGCAAGCAGGTTCCCTTCTCACTGTACCTCAAGGAGACAGAAGCTCGTATTGATTTGTAGAGATGAGAGCGAAGCTATTTATCGACTGTAGCGTGTGTCTGGCTAAGAACTTCCTTCCTGAAGTCACTTCAACCCTTCGACAACCTTACTGTCTCCATGTGAGAGGAGGAAGCAACTGGCCTTCCTCAGAACAGTTAGGAACGTCATATGGTAGGTAGCCCAGGAAAGGGTGGGTCGGAATTAAATCCCATGTTGTTTAGTATAAAACTTGCACCCATTTTTATCTCTCTCTTTTTATTCTTTTCATGCATGTGTGTGTTCATGTTTACCTGTATGTTGGCACATGTGTATATGTGTATGTATGTGACTATATATGTGCACATGTGTATATGTTTACCTGTAAGTGGGCACATATGTGTATGTGTATGTGCCTGTGAGTGTGTATGTCATGTATGTGTGTGCATGTTTGTGTGTGTGTATGTGTGAGTGTGGGTATATGTGTGAATGTGTGTATATGTGTGAGTGTGTGTGTGTATGTGTGTGAGTGTGTATATATGTATGAGTGTGTGTATGTGTATGTGAGTGAGTGTGTGTATGTGTGTGAGTGTGTATGTGAGTGTGTTTGTGTGTGTGTGTGTGTGTGTGTGTGTGTGTGTGTGTGTAGGCCCAACAGTGATGGCAAGTCTCTTTCTTGTTCTCCAGCTTACTTAGGAGGATCAGAATTTCTACTCAAATGCAGAGTTCACTCATAGGGTTTGCCTTACGATCTACACTGACCTCATGAATTACCTGACTCTGTTGTCCAAGCGAGAATTCCAGGTGACTGACATACCTACCATTTACAGAGATTTTGGAAATCCAAACTAGGGTCCTCTTGCTCGGCAAGCCCTTTAACCTCTGAGTCACCTCCTTAGGCCAGAACCTATGTTCTTATCCATTGCACACAAATGCCAACAAGGCTCCAGAGCAGGATTTGATAAACTCTTTTTGTAAAGGACCAATGGGTATTCTCAGTAGGCTGGTTGGCTTTAATGTCAACTTCATACAACCTACACGCACCTGGGAAGAACAGCCCCCATCAGCTGGCCCATGACTGTGCCTGTGAGGAATTGTGCTAGCTGATGATTGGTGGGAGGGCTTAGCACACCATGGGTGTCACCATCCCTAGGTAGATGGGCCTGCAATGTGTAAGGATGGTGGCAGAGCATGAACCTGTGAGCGAGCCAGCATCCTTTTTCCTTCTGTGGTTCCACCTCTGTCCCTGCTTGCGTTCCTGCCCTGCCTTCGCTCAGCGATGGACTCTGAGCAGGCAGTAGAAGGTGAAATAAACCCTTTCCCCTCTAAGTTGCCTTGGTCATGGTGTTTACCACAGCAACAGAAGAGGAGAACAGAAAGCAGGTCATATAGTCTCGGCCCCAATCACTCAGCTCTGCCCTCTTGATGTAGAGGAAGTCTTAACATTCCAGCAAATGGGACTGCTGGGCTCCTTTTGTACTTGGCCCATACACTGCCCTGCAACGCCCTGTTGAGAATGGCCATGGCCTTTCCTGCAGAGTGTAGCTTATTTAAAAAAAACATATATTTATGTTCCAATGGAGAGAAACTTGAGGTGGGGCAGGAGAGCAACACGCGAGTGCTGAATTAAGAAACCATGTGTTAATTTATTGGCCATAGACATACTTTTTTTTTCTTTCCAAGCTGCAATTTTCTTATTTGTTAAGAGAGCAGTGTTTTTCATCTCACAGGCTGCCATAAAAGCAAAATGAAATGTGATGTAATAATGCGTCCAAAACACTCTGCCTGTGTCTGAACAAACGTGTGTTTGTGCTAATTGGTTTATTAAATGTGCTCCCTGTGGGCTGGCAGGGGAAAGTAGTTTCTAGAGAAAGAAGTGTTGTGTGGGTGAGGGTGAGGGCGAGGGTGAGGGTGAGGGTGAGGGCGAGGGTGAGGGTGAGGGTGAGGGTGAGGGTGTAGGTGAGGGTAAGGGTGTGGGTGAGGGTGAGGGCACACACCCTGGAACAAAGCACTCACTTTTGTTGCTGTTGTTGCTTAATGCATAATATGCATAGCCAGTCAAAACCAGCTCTTGCTAAAGACAAAACTAGATGTATCAGCTAGCTTTTGCTGTATAACAAGCACCTTCACAATTAAATGACTTAAACCAGTACTCAAGTATTTAGCTCATGCTTGTGTCAGGTGACTCCTTGGGTCTGAGGCGGGATTGGCTGATCTTGACTGGCTACTTTTTTTGTGTACGTTATCACTTGGTAGGTCGGTTTAGTGGTGTCAGGTGCTGGCTCCTTCCAGCCATATGATTGGTGTTCAGGTGATGGTGGGGTGGTTGGTGGAGACCGTTTCATTTCCCCAACTTGGATCTTGCTCCACCCTCCTTCCAGAACAGAGTGGGCAGACATTGTGGGGTCCAAGCAGGAAGTGCTTTATTGTAACTGAGGTTGAAGAACCTCAAAGGGGATAAGACAGGTCAACACTGATGGCTTCGTGGGTTTAGTGAGAGAGCTTTGAACTCTCAGTGATGCCTGATGCCCACCCAGCGCCCATCCAGCTCTGAGAAGCACTGCAGCTCAAAGCTCTCAGGGTGTCGGGATGTCAACAGAGCAGAGCACGCTTGCAGCCTGGAGACATGGTCCAGCTCTCACAGGCTTTGGGAGCAGCAGGTGTCAGACCTGGTGGGGAGGCGTCACATCTGGAGACAGGAAAGTGCTGGACAGTGAACTTCTGCCCACAGCCAAAGTGTGAGTGCCGGAGGCAGAAACAAGAATAAGTCCCCTTGGCCTATAGTCACTGGTCGAGTAAGATTCCCCCCCCCACCACAGAGGCAGAGACCACATACTAAGGGGTCGCCATCTCCAGAGAATTGTGAAGGAAGCTGTCTCTCCATCTTCTGTTGAATTCTAATATCCCCTGTGCTCTGAAGCCCAAATTTATACAGTTCCAGCTAACTGGCTAAATGTGGCCATGCAAATAGGGTAAAAAATAAGCGCCCCCCCCTTCTGCCCAGGATGAGTGGACAATCCTGGCTGGGGAGGTGAAGAGCCCTAAGCTCACCAAAACTTACTAAAAGCTCATAGTCAGGACCCTGGTCCATCTCTGTGGATACAACACACACACACACACACACACACACACACACACGTATGTACATATACACACATATATGTATAGGTACACACATATGTATACACACATATATGTAGCAAAAGTAATTAGAGTGAAACTAATTAAAGAAAAAGAAGCCATGAATTTGAGAGGGAGTGGGAGGCTATGGTTGGAGTTAGAGGGAGAAAAAGAAGTATGTGGGGGGGGGGGAATGATATAAGTGCATTACAGATACATGAAATTTTTAAAAATCTTAAAGAAAAAATGCAGTGTTGTCTCTCAAGGCACTTTGAAGGTGTGCTTACCCGACCGCTTGCTTCGTCTTTCCTCAGGCATATCTACTTTACATACTAAATGGGTGACGACATTTTCCTTGGTGGAAAGTGTATTAGGTAATAATATTTATCCTATGTACTTGTCAACAATACTGCTCCTGTCCAAGCTGAGGCTGTGAGTCACCTCATGGTCTGCCCTCCTCCAGGGTTTGGTCCCGGTATCCTCAGGCCCTCTGAGTGGACATGGGGCTCCTGAAACCATGCTTTGTGCTGCTGGATGACTGCTAGCCACGTGTGACAGAGAGCCTGCTCTCCACATCCTGGTAAGGATGTCCTCTGCAAGAGCAGCACTTTCCCCTGCGTCCCTCCACCCTGCTCTTGCCAGGAAGGTCTAAATAGGCCCTCTGTAGTCACTTTCTCCTCAGCACACCACAGCTCAGTTATAGACACTGAGCCAGAAAAGTTAGCTTCTGCCCAGAGACCACAGGACCCACAGAACAGAGATCTATTTTAGGATGGAGAGCCCGGGCCCAGCCTCCCGCAGACACACGGTATCCAGGGAGATGCCCTCTCCTTTCCACTCTTCTCTGATCACTTGAATAACTGTGTGTGTGTGTATATTTACTCAAATATTCAGCTCTACTTTTTTTTCTGTGCCAATGACCTTCTGAGGAAAGAGGCTGAACAAATGCGCTGAAATTTACACACAATCTATTACGTGCTACTGAAGTGATGTTTGGAAGCAATGGCCCTTATCCAAACTCACCTCTTGTCCAAGATAAATCTTTTTTTTTTTTTTGTCACCGTAAATAGATGCCATTGCCCTGGGGAGTGGGTGGGGGAACCCCGTGCTGCTGCTGTTAGCTGATGGAGTGTAACCCAGTAAACACATAGCACCTCTGATGGTGTGCGGTTTCTACGTGTGTTCGTGAGTTCCCACGTCCATCCATCCATCTCTGCTCCCTCTGTGCCTCCCTTTTGTGGCTTCTCTGCTTCTTCAGGGGTACTCTGATATTACCTCTTTATTTGATGACAATGATGGTGGCGGTGGTGAGGGTGAGATGGGTTTGGAGAGGTTGTGGCAGACATCGCTGTGTCTTAGGACCTGTACATCTGAACAGTGTCTCTCTCTGACTCAAGCCTTCTGGGAGATGTTCAATTCTTTGTCCCCCTTATGAGATGTAAGTACTGAGTGGGGCTGTGGCAGTTGACCTGACTCTAATCAGGAAGTAAGCTTTCTCTCCATGTCAGTAGAGCCATGGAGCCCTGCGGTCTCACCGGGTTGCCCCCGCTCCACCCCTCGACTCTGCACAGGTTACAGACAGAGCCTGAGATAAGGAAGGTCTGGGCCCGTTCTCAGTACCCCTATCTCTACATCCACCGTGATCCACTGTTTCTCTAGGGCGCACAGTGGTTCTGACCTGTTGTGCTGGGGTCCCTATGGACAAACCTCAGCATGTATGGCTAGAAAAGAAAGCCAAGTTATTGAAACTTTCCTCACGTCTTCCTAGAAAATAAATACCAAGCCAGTAGGATGCAGAATTTAGGACAGGAAGAAAAGAAACAAGAAGTCGCATTGTGGTCTGCCCCTGTGACATTGTCACCTCTTTGTTCATTACATATGGACTGAGGACTTTCTTCACAGTAGGGTCTGGCTGGCCTAAAGTCAGTAGACCTCCCATACCGCCTTCATGTAAGATTTGTTTTTAATTATGTGTCTGTTGAGCACATGAGTGCAGCTGACCGGAAGTATCAGATCCCCACTGTGCTGGAGTTACAGTCAGTGGTGAGGCAGCTGACGCGGGTGCTGGGAACTGAACTCAGGTCCTCTGCAAGAGCAGTGCGCACTCTTAAGTACTGGGCTGTCTCTGTGCCCCCTCTCGCACCAGTCAGATGCATGACTTGTACACATGCCCACCTGTATCAGTCAGATGCATGATTTGCACACATGCCCACCTGTATCAGTCAGATGCATGACTTGCACACATGCCCACCTGTATCAGTCAGATGCATGATTTGCACACATGCCCACCTGTATCAGTCAGATGCATGATTTGCACACATGCCCACCTGTATCAGTCAGATGCATGACTTGCACACATGCCCACCTGTATCAGTCAGATGCATGACTTGCACACATGCCCACCTGTATCAGTCAGATGCATGATTTGCACACATGCCCACCTGTATCAGTCAGATGCATGACTTGCACACATGCCCACCTGTATCAGTCAGATGCATGACTTGCACACATGCCCACCTGTATCAGTCAGATGCATGATTTACACAACACACCCCTGTATGCACATGCAACTCATGGCTGCTGTGATTATTTGTCACATCCATCCTTTCAATCCCCACAACTACCTTTGGGGCGTCATCACACCACTCTGGGTTCTAGCTTAGGGGGTTAGAGCGCATTTCTAGAAGCTGCATTCCCGCTGTGCCATCCCCTCATTCAGTTTGGTATTTTATTAAGGCCTGAAGGGCAAGAGAAAGATTGCTGAGAAGTACCTAGGCCACGAATGTATCCTGGGACAGAGTGTTGAGCAGCTCCTGGACCCCAGGCTTCATCCCTGGTGTATATTACTGACTGTGTCTGGGAAGCAGAGCTGATAGGTGGGAGGGTCAAGGGACCTCCCACTTCCTGTCAGTGTTTGGCTTCAGTGCTGCCATTAATTTGTCCCTTGACTTTCAAAGACAACTAATACTGGGTCGCCATTCTACAAACTCCTGTTCTGACATCGACGGCCCATTAGGAAGCCTTTGCACACTCCTGACTTCCTGTCTTCCAGGACGTATGGGTATATATGGCCTTTCCTTGCTTTCCTGTCACCAGTCTCTATTGCCTCTGCTTCTTCCTGTTTGCAGTGCCACACCTGGGCCCAAGTAACAATCACTTTCTAAATTAGCTAAGTCTTTTCTGGAGATCTCTGTCTGCTCAGTCATTAAATCACATCACACAGAGACCACAGCATTTACTAGACAGATACACGTGCTGCACACATGGATGCATGCATGAGTGTTGTTGGTGTAAGAAACACACCACCCACCCTGGAGGGGATAAGAGATAGTTTATTCTAGAGCCAAGTGTGAGTGGCTGTGGCTGGGGAGCACAGACTGCGGTTGCCCCCGGTAGCATGTCCTGACATGGCAGCAGTTTTGTGAAGTATTGACAGTGACAGAACAAAGAAAGTCACAAGGAGATTCATTTTCAGATACATTGGCAGGACTATCAGGCATGTGGTTACAGTACAACAAGGGAGCGTCAACTATAGGCCTCAGAGGCCAGCAACTTTCTTACTTTTTGGCTTGGTGAAAGCTAGGGTGTCTGCTCACGCATTTCTAAGGATTTACCTAATAGTCACAAGGATGTTACTCCACACACAGATGTCAGCACAAAATGAGCCAAAAATGGCTACTGGGGGATGGTAAAGATAGCTCCAAATCCTTCAGCTCAGACTTGCAACATTCCAAACTTTACACGTTGCAGTTCTAATCAGTCAAGCAGCCCTTGTTTGTTGTCATAGCTTCTTTCCAGAAGCTTCCAATCACAGCAACTGTGTGTATCTCTCTCTCTATATCTTCAGTATAAGTCATTACTCTTGTGTGATTTTATATTTAGAGTGTATTTGAGTATATTTAGAGTATATATGAGCATATGTTCATAAACACTTTCTCATTTAGAAGGACTCACAGCACCCTGCTCACCTAGAGGAATTCTGTTTGAAGCAGCTCAGGACACTGCCTTTGTTGGGAAGACTCTAAAAAAACAAGATTTTCTGACAACGGAAGAAAACATAACTGACCTGGAAGAGTAGACAGCTCAGCACCAATCTTCCTACTGCAAATGCAAACATTGAGGCTCCCTGAGGGCAGAGCTGTCATTTGGCCTCAGTGCAGCCCTGTGCATGGAATTCCTGGCCCAGGGCAGATTCACAGTGTGTATGGTTGGAAGAATGGGTGGACAGACAGGGAAGTGTATGGGGTGGTTCATGGGATAGGCATGTTTGGGAGTTTTGAGAAGAGGAGAAAGATTCTTGTAGGTTTTGCTGTGCGTGGTGAAAAAACTCACCCTTCCTGGTACAGTTTTAGAGGCCAAGAAAGATCTGAAGGCTTTGAGCTGATGTTTTATTTAGCAGGGTGATATTCTGTAGTTCCTCAAAGGGGTGCCCTGACTGTTTTCCATTCTGCATTATTGAGTAAACGGATGCTCTTCTCTCTCTCTCTCTCTCTCTCTCTCTCTCTCTCTCTCTCTCTCTCTCTCTCACACACACACACACACACACACATACACACACACACACCACACGTGCGCATGCACACACACATGTATACACACACAGGCACACATGTATGCACACATGAGATGGATACACCTTTTAAAAATCTCTTTTGTTTTTAGGGTTTCTTATATCTCTTTCTTCCTTTTCCATCCCAATCCCTTCCAACACCCCAACACTGGGTAGAGGAGAAAGAAGGAGGTGAGGAGAGGGGGGGCAGTTCTCTTTAGCTACTTCCTGCTGGTGAGGGTTGTGGGGTTCCTTGGGACAAGTCCAATCTTTGTTTCAGTATGGCTCCAACTTCTCATCAAACCACACCAACAGCAACCAGGAGCATCAGGGGTGAAGCACCAGCAGCCTTCTTCTTTTTCAGAGACCCCTGTCTCTCTCCTGGCTCTGATGTTTATTCCCTCTCAGAGTCCCCAGAATTAAAGGATCTCCAGGTGGCAAAGACCACACCCCTCTCAGAGCCTGCATGGGGCAAATAGTCTGCTGTTGTGGACAGTCTGAATCAGCCCCATATCCCACACCTGGGATGAAAACAAAAACATGTTTGCATAACACAACTGAGTTTTTAAGGACAGCTAAACTTTCCACTACATGGACCACACATTGGAATTGGTTTTCCTTGACTTGGTGCCATTTCTATCCAGCAATGCGTGCAGGGGACCAAGGGTTTGCGGCAATGTGTGCAGGGGGCCAAGCGTTTGCAGCAGATTACAGGGGAAGCTGATGAGAAGCTTGCTATGATTCTGTCTCTGGGATTGTAAATGGCAATAACTCAACTTAAGGTGATTTAGGCAAAGAGAGACCATGTTAAGCAGATGGTAGACTACCTCATGGAACCCAAGGGCAGGAGCAGTCCTGAGCCTCGGAAGTGGCTCTTAGCATGATCTTCCCCTTCACGTTGCTTTGTCCCTCTGCCCTAACTATATTCCTTTTCATAGCATCTGGGTATCACTGCAGGAAATAGGACAGAGTGGATGTTCCTTATTTGTTTCAAATTTCTCAGAGGGTGATTCTGAACAGCCAGAACTGTGGCTGTGGAAGGCGCCACGTGGCATTTAATGGAGTGGAAAAAGGAGAGGAGTCCCCAAAATCAGAGGCCAGCCCCACAGGGCGGTGCCCAGCAGACGCAGGAAGTAAGTCCACCTCTGTGCCAATGCTCACTAGTGTAGTGGGATACCCTGCGCTGCTCATCATGGGGACCAGGAGGGTTGTCTTTTGAGAGCTATGAAGTAAGTCTCAGGCGCTGTGGATCTCTGTTTATTTTGGACGTTGACTCTTCCTGATGGATGGTCCTGCTGAAGTCGCTGGCCGTTGTTCTGACTGGAATAAACGAAGTGCAGAGGGCCAGGAGGTGCGGTTTGCACCTTGTAGGTATGCCAGGGGGGCAAGAGAACACATGACAAGGAAAACTTAAGGTCTGTAATTTGTAAAACTGAGATGTATGAGAGCAGAATAGCTTTATCCTTGACTTTAATGGAAGAGAACAGAATTAAGATGTCAAAACTGCTTTAGACTCTAAAGCAGTCGTCTGAGTGAAAACTAGTCAGGGGTGCAGTAGGACCTCCTCCTTAGGACCTAGGCCCCTTTCTCAGATGCACCCCATAGGCAGCTCAGTCTCCATATGGGTCCCCCAGTAAGAGGAGCAGGGGCTGTCCCTGCCATGGACGCTGTTGCATGCTCTCTGATCACTTTCCCCTGGTAGGGTGCCTTACCAGGCCACAGAGGAAGGGGATGCAGGCAGTCCTGATGAGCCTTGGTAGGTTGGGGTCTGTTGGTAGAAGAGACGCTCCCCCTCTCTGAGGACTAGGGGAGGGGCATAGAAGGGAGGATGGAGGGAGGGTGGGACTGGGAGGGACCGAAGGAGAGGGCTAGGATTGGGATGTAAAGTGAATACGTTTAAAAAAATAAATTTAAATAAAAAAACCTCTTCTTTAGATGAAAGAGAGCCATTTATCTCTGATTTGTGTCTTCACTTGGAGACTTGTAATGAGTGCCCACTGTAGTGGTTAGTGCTGATTGTCAACATGACAGAATTCAGTCATGCAGGAGATGAACCTCCAAGCCTATGTGTGAGAAGCCCTTCTAGGTTAATCGAGGAGGGACAGTCCACCCCTAGTCTACCATTGGTTCCTCAGTGAGAGTTCATGTAAGTTTTAGATGTTACTTTAAAATCAAATGAAGTAGACCTTCCCCTCTCTGGTGTTAGGAAAGAGCCAGCAGGTGACACAGAGTGTGTGCCTGCTTGGTGCCGTGGTCACACTCAAGATGATCTGCAAGCCCAAATGTGAGAAACTCAAGATGGCTGGGCAAGCAGCCTGAGGCACAGCTAAGCCGCGTCAGGCGGGCTCCTTGTCCCAGCCCGTCCTTCGTATCCAGATGCCAAGCCTCTTCTCTCTCTCCTATTGTTCATCTTGAACGTAACACTCTTTTGAACAAACCTTATGTAGCTTCTACTGCTGTTTATTTTAATACCAACTTAGATGCTGAAAGATTTAAGAAACGAGTCACATATTCTAATAACTATATATTAAGATGATTATGTGTACTTACAAAATCTTAAGAGAAAACAGTGACCCACGTTTCATCCACTGTGGTGTATGGGCACAGCACTGAGTCATCAATACGCTGGCCGGTGCTTTGCTTTTAATGGTTTGAGAATTTCAGGAATGTATGCAATGCACTTTGATCATATCTACTGCTCTCTTCCTGGCTCCCCATCTGCTCCCAGATCCCATCCCCAAGACCTGCTTCCAGCTTCACATCTTCCTTCTTCACAATCCACTAATTCTCAAATTGGTGCTGCTCAGACATGTATTGGGACATGGTTAGCCTAGCAGAGCCCGCAGCCATGAGGAAAACTGACTTTCCCTCCTCTAGGAGCCATCAGCTGCCCATAGCTCCTCAGCTAGAGTAGGGCTCTCTCAACCCCTCCCCCACCCGTCCCCTGCCCCACATTGCCCCTCCCCCGCCCCTGCTGGGATGTCAGCTGGCTTGATCTGGTGCAGATCTTGTGCCTTCAGCCACAGCTGCTGAGAGTTCCGGGGTGTAACGGTCCTGTTCTGTCTTGGACATCAGTTCCTAGAAATCTTTTCTGACCTCTGTACTTTGCAATCTTTCTACCCCCTTTTCCTCCATGTCCCTTGAGATCTGAGATCAGAGGGTGTGATACAGAAACCCCGTTTATCAACTGGCACTTCCCTGACACTCTCTTCATGCGGACCACATGTGTGTCCCTGGTGTCCACTGTAGAGAGAGGCTGGAGCCTTGTGTGGCAATAGTTTAAAAGAACGCATGGAGAAATGCCTCTGTTCCATTACTACCATTCTCCCTCTATTCTGTTTAGTAACAGCAGCGCTGCTGCCATTTTGGAGGAGCAATGCCTACTTAGCTAGAGACCACATTTCCCAGTCTCCTTTCAACTATGTCTTAGAGTACAGTCAGGGCAATGGGTATGGGAGGAAGAGGTAACGGGTCTTTGCCTGTCCTTAAACGGAAGTTTCCAGTTGGTTATTGTTGATTTTTTTTTTTTTTGAAATCTCTGCTTTTGCTATTGTAGGAGAAAACTTTTATCTCTCATGGAGCCTGGGGAGGGAGCACACACGTACATATGATCATGTCTCTTCATGGCTTTCAGGCTCCACAGGGAGTTCGACTGAAAAGTCTGAGTCATAGTCAGCCCCCTAGCATGGAGAAGCAGTCAGTATTCCTGGCAGAGTACAGGATATTATAAATGTTTACAGCAGAGATGAAAGAATTAAAAACAGCCTGGAGACAACATCGGACTTCCTGTGCTGAGCAGACTGTCGTGAGGATCGCAGGAAGTGACAACATAGAGAATAAACAGTTTCATGACCCAGCACCCACACAGAGCCCAAATATCTAACCCCAAATGGCAAATCCTGGGGTGGTCACTCAGTGTACAGTGACTAACGGTGTTTGCTTTACGACCGTGCATGGTGGCTCTAGTGACTTCTGTGGGCTTCTTGTTGGAAATGTAGCTCTGGACGAGAGGCCGTTTACACATATTCCTTTAATCCAGCAGTTCTGGACCTGTGGGTCTCCATCCGTTTGGGGGTGGGGTTTGAATGAGTTGCCTAAGGTCATCAGAAAACACAGATTTTTACATTAAGATTCACAACAGTAGCGAAATTACAGTTGTGGAGTAAAAGGGAAATAATGTTATGGGTGGAGGAGCACCACAATAGGAGGAACTGTGTTAAAGGGTTGCAGCAGCATCAGGAAGTTGAGAACCACTGCTTTAACCGAGGATGGCTTGGCTGTGACCTGGAAGAAAATGTCCCATATATGATGGGGACCTCGTGTGTGGAGAGTAGCTGTACAGGACAGGAGCACTTGGGAGCATTTCCGGGTAGTACAGCATGTCCAAGCTACATCAGACACTACTGCAGGGAGCTCAGGATCCATCAGGCACTTTCTGGATTGTTCTGTTTCCCTCTATTTGGTTGCCGGGCCCCGCAGACCTACTCAATCAACCGCTATTTATATGATAGATACAGGCACAGGAAGGCCCCTTCACTCTCATGGGCTGGGTGGAAAAAAAGAAACGAGATTCCTGCATGAGAGTGTCAGCAAGATCTGCGGTCACTCCCCGCGATGGAAATACATTTTACATCCTTCCCTTCCCCTGTGTGCCTTTTATATAAACAACAAAACACACCGAATCAATTTTTCAAACAAACTTACAAAAATCCGAAAACACAGGCGACCTTTAGCAGTGGGTAGCATGAATTATTGGGGGCTACAAAGAAGGTTTTAACTATTGGAACATGTTGGCAACCTGAAAAATGAGTTTTCCCTCCTTGCAAACTGTTAAAAATAGCTTTTATAAACTCCTGACTCCCCGAGATGGCGAGCTCAGCATTAATCACCTTTATGACGTCTTATATTTAGGCCATGGATAAATCCATGGCCCTAATCAACCACTTTCCTGAGGAAATTGGCCAAATCCCACCTGGAGGGGGGGGGGGGTGAATCACAGCAGCCTTGCCATTCAGACAAATCTCTTTTCAAGTACCCTTAAAGCTTTTTTTCATACTCCAGTGAAGACAGCCGCACAGGAAACAATAATAGTTTAATCTCTTGAAAAATTTCCTTCCTGCATTGCGGCCCTCAGACAGGCAGTGAGAGCGAGCCAAGGAAAACGAAGAGAAGCCTTGCCAAGAGCTGGCAGCCGCCTGGATTCTCCTTCCCAGCCTCGCACAGGAGCCTCGTGCTCTCCCGGAGCTGCCCTGCTCCCCCACCACAGTGGCTCTTCCGCTGCCCTGCGCTGGCTCTGACCGGCCCTGGGAAAGGACGCCCCATTCGTCATTGACTCATTGTCTTAAAGCCTCCCTCTATTCTTCTGGAGCTTTCTAGGACTTCCTTCTATTGGGAAGACAGGCTTTATCTGGGAAAATGCACAAAAGTTCTCAGGGAAGTGCAGTCTGCCCTGTGTCTTCACTGGAACCCTGTCCAGGCTTGCTCATAGGACCTCGGGCTGCCTCATTGCTGAGCAATGCTTCTTGAGGCTGCTGGGAGTGTACCGAGGCTCCAAGGCACCTGAGCAATTTTGAGATTTGTGGGATAGACAGGACCCATATTCAGTAAGTCCCCCGGCTTTACTCAGGCCAGCCAGCTCAGAGTGCCATGCTGTAGTGACGTCCAGCAAGCCGCAGAGGAATTGGTCAGGCCCATTATGCTTAGCAGCTCTCAGGGCTTAGCGCACAGTTCTCATGGACAACTGGAGGCCTGTGTATTTGGCTTTAAAAGAGCTGTTTCCAACCAGCAAGATCAGCAGAACGCGCACACTGACCACTGGCCTTTCCTCAGCCAAGTTCGTGTGTGTGTGTGTGTGTGTGTGTGTGTGTGTGTGTGTGTGTGTGTGTGCGCGCGCGCGCGCGTGTTCATGTCTGTGCATGCGGGTGTGTACACATGGAAGCCAGAGGTCAGTGCTGAGTGCCACCCTCTTCTGTTTTGAGACTGTCTCTTACAGAACCAGGAGGACCCTGATGTCTCTAGACCCTCTGGCCAGGAATCTCAAGGAAGCCTCCTGTGTGTGCCCGTCCCAAACTGTGGTTGTGGGTGTGCATTGCCACACCCAGCTTCTCACATGGGTTCTGGGCATTGGAACACAGTCCCTCATGCTTGAGTGACAAGCATCACACCTCCTTAGCCCATCGTCCGTGTTCTCGACTTGTTGGCTGTAATTTTCACTGTCTGAGCTCCCCAGAAACCCCCTCTGTCTAAAGCACATCCCAGAGTCTCCTGGCCTGCAGTCACTTTTTTTTTTTTTTAACCCAGTCTTATTTCTGGTTTTCCTCTTGGCTTGGCTGTTTCAGGAGCCACTTGCATGGCTAGGGTAAAATAGACTGCATTTCTACCTCATGTCTATTCCCCCACTCATATCTGAGTCTTGGAATTTAAAAAAAACCAAACAAACCAAAAACCTCTGATTATAGAGAATAGAAGAACATTGTCTAGTCTCTCAAATAAATAAAGAGGAGGTAAAATGGCTCATTAGCCGAACTTCTGGTTGGCACAAAGGGAGTGAACAAATTTAGTTATCATAAAAATAGCCTCTCCAAGCCACCCACTGTGTCTAGGAATTCTTTGGATCCATTCCTCTGTTTTCAGGCCAAGTAAGAAGTACATGAAGTAGAACCTGTTTCCATCACATTTTCCCCTTTACTATTGAGGCTAACTGAAGGCGGATTCTGTACCGCTGTCTCCTTAGTCAAAGCCTCAGGCAGCCAGGGGCTGTTCTCTCAGTGCTCTCTAAGAAAGTCAGTAGTCCCTCCACAGGCGGCAGCTGAAGAGACAACCAGACATGAGGATCAGTAACGACCAAAACATGCACGCAGGATGACCAGCATAGTGCTGTTACCGTAGCAACTAGTTATGAGTGACATACTGCCAGGAATATGGGGGTGTTCAACACCATCAGTGCCACCCACAGGACGTGTGGTTCTCACAGGTGTGCAAACTCACGTTTTCCCAAAAACAAACAAACAAACAAACAAACAAACAAAAAGGGAATATTCTTATGTTAATTGAAAATTATCAGTTTACCTATTTATAATAGACAATCAAAAGTGGTTTTCTGATCAGTGGGCTAGAGTGAATTTAATTTCATTTTTATAACTTCATAATGTCTAAGATATCCTTAATGTATTTGGTGATATAAACATCTCTGAGAGGGTACTACAAGCGATTCTGTATTTGTCGTTTATGATCGCGAACTCCCACCCTTACCGGCTTTGCTTCCTGTGCCAGCTTCTTCTTAGATGTCCTAAAGTCTGTCTTCGTCCCCAAAACACCACTGAGGGCCCATCCTCTGCTCATCGCCGCCACATTTGTCGGAAGCTTTCTGTCTCTGCGGTCATGGGTCCATTCTGATTGGCCGCTGTGTGGCGCCGCCTCTCACATGTCCCTTCCGATTGGCCGCTGTGTGGCGCCGCCTCTCACAGGTCCCTTCCGATTGGCTACCGTGTGGCGCCGCCTCTCCTCTTAGGGCTAACTCATTACAAGGATGGAACAGAAGCACGTCAGTTTTAGTTTCTAGCTCCTGAACTGCCAAGTTTATTTTAAGCATAGTAGAATTCCTGTTATGACTATGACTGCATCAATTTCCATCATCTTATCTAACCCCACCTTTATTTGTTCAGCACACCTGGCCTGTGGGATCCGAGCAGGACCTTTCTGACCATTTTCTCCACCTCTGTCAGGCCACACGGACCTGGTGACTCTGGGTAGAACTGCACAGACATCATGCCTTATGGATTCGCTTGTATAGTTTTGTTTGGAAATTCGACTCCTTGATTCTTGTGCCGAATCCGTTTAGAGGAGGAGTGCTGTGTTGAGTAGATGGGCTTAAACACAGAGAGAAGGGATTGTGGGACCCATGGATTTCTAAAGAGCCACAGATTTAAAGACGCTATACTAACAACAGCTTTGAACAGTAGTATCTTCAAATAGTAAAAAAAAAATTAAATAAATAAATGGCTAAAATGTCCTCAGAGACTGACTGACCGAGGAGCCAAATAAAATCTGAAGTAAACCGCATGGGTTTTCAGCTGGCAAGGAGGGAGCAGTCAGGCCTGCATGATACCTGCCTCTCTGCCCACTCTCTTCTTGGGTGCCTCTAGCCATGGTCAGATGAGACCTGGTATGCATGGCTGAGCGTGAGGAAGGTTCTGTGACCTCATGAATAAACAAGGTGTGGTGGGAACCAGAAGTAGACTCCAAAGCGCTGAGCCTCACCTTAGTATGCAGAAGCCGGCTCATCTTACAGGGTGCCCGGCCCAGTTCGAGGCCTTGTTGGTGTGTCAGAGCTTGGTTTGTTTCAGGCCGCAACTTGAGGGAAAGTTCATGTATGTTGCAGCCATGACCCCATCTTAGTGGCCTGGTTTAGTTGTAGGAGTGGGGTCGCTGGCTTAGAGGAGCCAGGTGACTGCTGCTGAGAGCAGGAGGCATCCTAGTCTAATTTGTGTGGATGTGGGATTGGCATGGGACGGGGGAGTGCATGGCCATGCTGGGCAGGTGGGCACGGCCTCCTCTCCTCCCACCTGATCCAGGCTTTTGTGCATGTACCCACCAAGTCGGTCAGTCTGTGATCAGTCACAGGAGACGCTGTACTTTCCTGTATCTCATCCTCCATCAGCAGGGTGCACTCTTGAAGAGGGCTCCAGGGGACCAGATGATGGGGGAGCAGCCGCGAGGAAACCAAACTTGGATCCCTGCATGGAGTCCTTCTTTCTGCTAAGCGTCTAACCAGGCATGAGCGCAGGCTAGCCCACAGGCTTTAGGTCTGGTACAGTAGGAGCGGTACTGATCAAAACAGCCACTGGCTTCACAGTGACCATCACAGCCCAATTATTGTCATTATTTTGCCTCAGCTTTCTCAGGTAGCAAACAGATATCGGTGGTGCACAGGCCGCCAGGGGTGTAGTGGATACAGCATTTGGAACCTGCGTGGGACTCAGCCAGATGCTGAGTCTCGCTAATGTCTCTCGCAGCACATGGCGACCGCTGGTACAGTCCAGCAGCTGGAACTTTTTAATCGGTTGATTTCGTTCTTTGACAAGTTCATGTGTGTATACAGTGCATTCTGGTTCCTATCCATCTCTCTGTGACATCCTCATCCTTGTCACTGTCCCTCTCTCTCCCTGCTTCCCCCTTCCCAGATCCATGTTGCTTTTACCTGTGTCCCCTTTAAGTTTAACCGGAGCCATCTGTGTGAGCACTGGGCCGGGACTCTCCCTTAGAGCCTGGTGGGGTCACCAGTGGGTCTCGGCTGAAGCAATGATGCCTTGACTCTATCAGTAACCAGGACTCCTCAGCCAGAAGTGGGCCCCTGAGCCTTTCGTTGTCTTCTTCTTCTTCTTCTTCTTCTTCTTCTTCTTCTTCTTCTTCTTCTTCTTCTTCTTCTTCTTCTTCTTCTTCTTCTTTAAATAATTTATTCAGATTACATCTCAATTGTTGTCCCCTCACTTGTATCTTCCTATCCCCCCTCCCTCCTTCTTTCACCCTATTCCCCTCTCATAGACCTGTGACAGAAGGGGACCTCCTCCCCCACCATATGATCATGGCCTATCAGGTCTCATCCTGGTAGCCTGCTTCCCCTTCCTCTGAGTGCCACCAGGCCTCCCCACCAAGGGGAAGTGGTCAAATAGGGGTCACCAGAGTTCATGTCAGAGTCAGCTCCCGCTTTCCACACAACTGTGGAAAATGCGCTGTCCATTGGATAGATCTGAATAGGGGTTCTAGGTTTACTGCATGCATTGTCCTTGGTTGGTACAATAGTTTGTGTAGGCCCCTGTGTCCAGATCCACCAGCCTTGATGGTCTTCTTGTAGGGTTCCAGGACCCACTGGGTCCTTCTATTTCCGCATTCTCCCTTACCTCTCTCACCTCATGTTCCAATAGCAAGTCCCAGCATCTGTCCCAATTTCCCACTGAGTGAAGACTCTCAGAGGACATCCATGTTGGGCTAATATCCAATTATAAGTGAGTCCATACCATGTGTATCTTTCATAAGTCCTTTTTTCTGGAGACCCAGCTCAGGCATCTGAGGCTGCCATGTGTACGACCCTGCTGGCTGTCTTTAGAAGGTCTCGTTTCTTGGACTTGCTTCCTATCTCCTTCTGGCCCTGACGTTCTTTCTGCCGGGTTTCTCAAGCCTTAGAGGGAACGGCATAGATGTGTTGTTGGGCTGTTAAATAACCACCACCTGTCTGTGCTGTGGTACCATCCTGCAGGCACTCTAGGGCTTTCACTGTGAAGCCCACAGGGAAGTGGCTGGTCATTCAAGACCGAGTATGTTGGGTCTCCTGCTTGATAAAAAAGGAAAGGGGTTCCATTTTTCTTTTTGCCATAGAGTCTTGATCTACTGTCTATGCTGGCCTGAAATCCAGAGTCAAGTTACCCTCTTGCCTCAAAATCCAGGAAGCTGGGACTACAGGTGTGTATCTCTGCACCCAAAAGCTTCTTGGTTAGGACCTAGGGGGAGTCCCAGCTGGGCCCACAGAACCGGTTGTGACCTGCCACTGCAATTGTGTGCAGGAAGTGGGGCATTTCCTATTGTTCAGGGAGCCGGATCCATTATTCACAGTGGATTTAGAGGAGAGAGATGGACTCACATTGTGAAGAAACCCTTGGAGATCTAATCTTTCCTCCTCCTTTGGGAGGAGTGTTGACAATAAAAACAAATGACAGGAGGGCGCAGGGTAGCTTTGGTGTCCTTGTAGGGGTTTATTTTACTAAACTGGGGTATGAGAGCCCGAATAAAACCTACACTGCGTTGGTAGTGACACTCAAACTAAGGAAGTGGGACTCCAGTTAGAACCATCTTAGCAAACACTTGGAGATAGGCATCCAGGTCCTGGACGGGCCCTAGGGGGAAGCAGGGTATGGTTACCAAGCAACAGGCTGAAGATCCAGCACAGATCTGGCAGCTGATATGTGTAGAAGTGACCAGGCACTGCATGTTTTTATTAATTCTGTGACAGGAGAGGAGTGTGTGGGTGTGAGGGGGAGGGAAGCAAGCGGGCGGCACAGTCTTTCAAAGTTAACATGGCTTCATCAAATCCCATGGTGATGATGCGAGTGGCTGACGACAGATATGTAATCTGATGAGGTAGAATCTGGAAAATAGATGGAGTGGAGCGATGTGTGGTTGTAGGAACATTCATGTGTTCTCTCTCTCTCTTTCTAGTGTGTATCACATTCATGATGTTTCAGGGTTTCTGGTTCATGTGTCCTTGCCCCCCCTTGTGTTTGTGTGGTATGTGTGTATGTGTGTGTGTGTGTGTGATATGTGTGTGTTTGTGTGTTGGGTGGTTCCTTCATGATCTTTGAGGGTTTCTGAAATCCATTCTCAGTTAATTTATAAATGAGTAGAAATATGATAAGTAACACACACATACACAAACACACACCATACACACACAAACACACACAGCATACACACACACACACACACATTCCCTGTGGGGAGCCAGCTGTTTGTGTTCCTCTTCTGAATGAGGGGTCCATGGTCATACACCCTGGTAGGGAGCACACTTCTGAGAATTAGAACAAAGAAAACAGCAGGGAAATGAATTGGCAAAAAAGAAAAGAGAGTTCTGGGAGACAGAATGGAATCCAGGTGTTGGTTAAAAGGAGCCTTTGAAATTGGCTGATGGTTAAGGATGGGGAGGAGGCTGCGCAGGGGCTGATGGTTAAGGATGGGGAGGAGGTCGCGCAGGGGCTGATGGTTAAGGATGGGGAGGAGGCCGCGCAGGGGCTGATGGGTAAGGATGGGGAGGAGGCTGCGCAGGGGCTGATGGGTAAGGATGGGGAGGAGGCCGCGCAGGGGCATGGGAGCTACGGTTGAGCATGTCCAGTCTCCTTAAACTATGGAGAATTCAAACTCTTTGTCCCAGAACTTAACCCTGCAGGGTCTGGTGTGGCTGAGTGCTTGTCTTCTGATTCATGAACTAGAAGAGACAGAGACAGCCTCTCCTGGTTAACCCTCTGCTGTTTATAGGCACGTGTATCCGACTCTCAAGACTGGTCGTTTGGGCATTTGTTAACATGGCTGTTTCCTAAGGTGCCTCAACTCTAGGGCTCACAGAATCTTCAGTTGAACAACAACACCTCCTCTTCAGCTCCCGGCCTGTCAGCTCTCAGCGGCTCCAACCTCTTGTGGAAACTGCTCCTCTTCTGTGGTTTCTGCAATATTCTCAGGTTTTTTTTTTATTTTTTATAAACCACCTTGACATGAACTCAGTACCTGGAATGCAGGTCCACATTTTCCTTGGTGGCCAATAGTAAGTGAGGTTAAAGATGAGACCTAGAAGCCATCGGAGGCATAGGCAGCATCTAACCAGCAATGTGTATCTCTAAAACCTTGCGGGCCCTCCGTATCCAGGCCGGGCAGAACCCTGAGCTAACAATAGGCAAAGCTAAGGAGGAAACAATGCCGGACAGCGTCCTCTGTTTCTAGACCATAACCATCCGCTTCTCAACCTTAACAATTCACGGATGAGGAAGAGGTGTGGCTCCTTCAGAGACAGGTGCTGTGGGCCTTCCTCATCCAGCAGTTGGTGGTGACTCATGCTGGTGGCAGTAATGCAACTGTCTCAGTTTCATTGAACACCACTCAGTGTTTAGGCAATTATGCCATCTGCTTTGACCTTGTCTATTAGGCCTTTAGAACAAAGTGTTCACATATCAGTAAGTGCAAGTTAAAGTACTAATTACTTATATGGTTGATCTACAATGATAACCGATACATGCACGTATTATTACAAAATTGACATTTTGGGTAAGACCCGATTATAGGACTAATTTCCTATTTCACAGCTTAAAGCATTTACAACACAGTTGCATCTTCCCTCATTGAATAGCAACCATGCACCGCTGTACCATTGCAGTGCACATACCACAAGTAGTGCCCACACGACACTGCCTCACAAGCTAATTCATAGAGCAGTCAAGTCAGTGTGAGCCATCCTTCTACTGTGCCTACAAAGTGTGTTTAGCCTTGGAGGGGATTTGGAATATAGGTTGCTATGGGCTAAGTTGAATTTCTCCCAAAACTTTGTATCGAAGCTCCAATTCCCAACATGACTGTGTCTGCAGATGGAGCTCATGGGAGTTCATTGGGCTTAATGAGGTAGTAAAAGATGAGGTCCTACAGAGATATGGTTGGTGTCTTTATGGGAAGACTGAAGGAAGGAGAGTGTCTTCATGGGTGTACCCGAAGAAAGGACCAGCAAGGGCACAGTAAGAAATTGACCCTTCACCCGCCAGGAGAAACCCGCTGGAACATGACCTTGGATTACAGCCCCCAGAGCTGTAAGAAAACAAACACCTGTGGTTTAAGACCATAGTATTTTGTAATATGACTAGAGCTGATGAAGGCATGTGGGCAGAAAGATGCTGCAGCCATAGTAACATCTGAGCGGGTTTGTGAATCCGTGGCCTCCTGATGGGTAACAGGCTGCAATGAGCACAGGGCAAAGGCTGGTGGTGGGTTTGGCTTTCATAAGCAGTCTGGCTGCATTGGTTACTTTCCTGTTGCTGTGACAAAACACCCAACTACAGCAACCTGAGGCAGGAAGGATTTCTGCTGGCTCAGGGTTTGAGGGGCAGCCAAGGAGCAGGAACACTAGGCCCTGCTCACAGCGCCCCTGTAGTCAGGAAGTAAAGGGGACTGTGGTGCTCAGCTCCTTCTCCTCTGTATGCAGAATAGGACCCCAGCCCACATTCAGGGTGGATCTTCCCTGCTCATGCAGACCTTTCTGGAAAACCATTATAGATACAGCCATGTGTTTCGTGGAGACGCTAAATCCTGTCAGGTTGACAGTGAGGATCGCCTAGCATGACAGCGCCAGTGCTGACCAATGGAAATGCAGCCAAAGGGAGGCCTCGGTCAACGTGCTGCCTTAGAGATGTGATTCGGCTCCTGCAGTTATCCTAAAAGCTCTGTCTATGGAATCTACCAGAAAACAGCACTTGCCTCCCATGTATACATTCGGGCAGAAGGCAGGGAAAATTAGACCACCACGAATTAAGTCTCAACTGTCCCAGATCCATCTGTCCAGCCCGGCCCTCAGCACAGCTTTTTAAACAATCATGGAACACTGGCCAAAGGGCATTATTCACTGGGTTTAGAGGAGAGAAAATGCCATGTGATGCCATTCAGGCCTGGCCTTGAGGAAGACTTAACAAGGAAGTCACTTAGGCTGACTTCATGCAACCAACCCCTTCAGTGGGATCTGCTAGGACTCCTAAGTTGGTTCTCAGATTTGCCTCAGAAGAGGCAAAGAATTTGGCTTCAAGTAGTCATATGTGTGTGTGTGTGTGTGTGTGTGTGTGTGTGTGTGTGTTTCTGTGGTCTACTCAAGATCACAGGAGTCTGAGTTATTTATTTTTCCTCAAGACTAATAAAGTGGTGTGGGCTGAAGAAATAGGTAAGTGGAAAACGTGCTTGCTGCTCAAGCATGGTACCGTAGCTCAGATCCCCTGAACTTTGTAAATGCCAGGTGGGCAGCTGTGGTAGCCTGCCTATAATTCTAGCACCTGGAGAGAAGAGCGGAGTCCCTGGAGCAAACTGGCTAGCTAGACCAACCATACTGATTAGCTCTGGGGTCAATCGAGAGACGCTACCTCGAAGAATGAGGTAAAGAGAGGTCAAGGGAGACTCCTAACACCAACCATGGCTTCCACACACATGTGCTCCCACCTGCGCACATATGTGCACATACACACAAATGAACATGTGCACACAATACACCCAGACCTGGACACATGGACACTGATCAGTAATACAGTGTGAGAAAGAGTTTGGGGTGGAGCAATGTGAACTTTCACTCTCTTAAACACGTAGGAGCGTGTCAACTGAAAATGGTGTGCCAGGAGTGGGAGTTAAAAATTATGCTTGCAAAGCTTTTGTTTTTAAGTGCACAGTGAATTCTGTTTAATAAAAGGGCATATTTGTCACGAAGTACGGTACTCAAGTTGGTGATAATTGTACAGCTGACCCAGGCTATGGTTGTCTGGGAAGGAAATCTCAATGAAGGGTTGTTCAGCTCAGATGGGCCTGTGGGCATGTGTTGGCGGGGGGGAGGGGCGAGGGTGTGTGTGTGTGTGTCTTTATTATTTTTTTTTATTACTTATTAGCTTTATTTCCAAGATAAATCATGTATATGTAAATATTCTATAACTTAAAAAAACTCTGAAACACACCTTCATCCAGTGGCAGCAATAAGTACAGGGGTGTTCCTAGCTGGTTGCACCGGCATGAGCCAGATATGGTGGAGCACACCTGGTGAAGGTGTGTCTTAATTATTAGTTGGCATAACAGTTGTGGTGTACTGGACCACCGCCCCCCCCCCCCAGGCCTTCAAACCTGTTTATAGTGCTGCCTTTTTGAAGTCTGAGCCTGTTACCTTTCTCTGACAGCTTCCTGAGTGACTAGGTACCCCGGTCTGAAATAGGCCCTTGTAGAGAGTACGGCCTCTCAGTGCACATGTGTTAGCATGTGTACAGGCACACATGTATGTATAGTATGCGTGCACATGAGCGTTTGTGCATGTGGAGGTCAGAGGTTACACAGCCAGCGTGGGCTGAACTGCCTGCCCAGCCTCACCACGCATGCTCTACTCACCTTTCCCCACTGCAGCTGGAGTTCTGGCATTTTCCTGTGTCAGAAGGTGGCAAGGAGGAAGCCGCCTCCGAGGACACCCAAGTGAGTCACATACAAACAGCGTCCTTCTCCCATCTTCCCGTGCGAGGCAAAGGCTATTAATTACACTGAGTGACAAAGACTCTCCGTGTTGTATGATTGACACAAGGATGAATCTTTGTTACTGATTGCAAATAATAGGCCTGGAGTCTTGTAGGTTCTGAAGAGTTGGGTGAGAGGGCATGCCCACAACCACGCCGTGGGCACGCGGCATCTTCTGCCTCTGCCCATGAGGCTGCAGGAGACAGAGCAGGCATTATCTCTGCCACATTCCTACCCTAAAAACAGCCTCTGTCCTGCTTTGCTTGTTCAGTCCTGGCACAGGGACAACCTGTCTCTTTACATTAGTTTAGTTTTATAAAGAAACAGTCATTTAGAAGGAAATAGTCAGAAAATCTGGGCAGGGATCCATTTTTAAAGTCGCAACTGAATGATAGCTTTCTTATTGTGCGACGTTGGGCTGCAAAAACCATCCACTTCTGTACACGCGTTTCTTTTCTTTTTTTTTTTTTTAGTTTTTAAACTTTCTTAGCTTTGTGTTTTCATTCTGCTTAAGACACGCATATGTGCCAGAATGAAAACAGTTTCAAAGGGCAGGTTTTCAAGGACTCCTAAAAACGGGACCTATTGCCAAACACACAGCCCCCCGATATGTAAATGTCCAAAAGGGGGTGCAGTGAAAAGCATATGTTACTCAGATTTCCCTTAGAAAAACAAGAGTTAGAGGCTTGGCCTCCTGGCCCTGGCGCTTCTGAAGCTGTGGTTTCCATTTGCGCTTTATCCCAAGTCTGCAGCTCTCTCTCTCCGCATAGTTCGTGGCTATCTTTTAATCATGGCTGTCAAAAGCTACCAGGAATAGTTTCATTCTCCAAATGGCAACAGGATATTTCATCACACCAGTCTGGGATTTGACATGAACCTTTCAAATAATTATCGAGGCTCAAAGGGGATCAAACGCTCACAGTGCCCGGGGGCCTAAGTGGCTGCCTCACAGGCCCGGGGCAAAGGAGTGCACAGGGAAGAGAGTGCAGGCTGGGTGCAGCAAGAACTCTGCACTGTTTGCCTTCTGTGGCAATGAGGGATCGCCTCACCTTCTTCCTGGAAAGAAGCACGGAGCACACATACACATTCATGACACCTGAAGCGCTCAATCCCTTCCATGTCTATCCCAGGGTGGACGGTCCTACAGTTTAGAAAAGGCATCCTTTGTGACAGTCCCACGAGAGTACTAGTCTCTCAAATGCCTCCTCCTTTTTGCTGAAGAGAAGTTTTCTTGATAAACAACGATCCAGCCCCTTGACTTATATTATCCATCACCTTGCCAGAGGTCCACAAACCTGATTGATGTGTGAGCGCATCTGCCCAGGGGGCTCCCGCGGGGCTGAGGTCCGGGTCCCCTGGAGACCTCTCCTCCTTCCAGCAAGCTGTGGAGCAGAGCTGGTCCCCTAGTGAGAGGATGGCTGGTCTTTCAGCTGTGGAGTTACCTCGCTTTCCCAGCCCTGGTTAAATTTTGTCTTTCCTATCTTAGTGTTTCCCTGATAGGACATGGAAAAAGAAACTTGGAGAATGTTTCGCCTTTGCTGTTAAAAGTTGTGACCTTTGCTCGCATTTGCCAGAGAAAGTGCTTATAGCACCAATTAACATGAATTATTAACTCCCAGATTAATAATTGATTAGAAAGCTAAAGGCTCTGGGCACTGCCACATCACACTATTGAGAGAGGAGCGAAGGAAACAATTTAGATACAATTAGAACAGTCCAGGCCGAGCTAGGGATAAGTAATGACATTTTGGCTTTTTAAAGGATTGCTTACTCCTCCTCTCCTGCCACATGGCTGGAGAGTCAAAAGTCACAAATAATTCATAGACCGGCTCATGTGGATGTTGGCTTTAAATTGTTCATTTCACAAAGATTTCTGCACCTCTTCCTTTGTATTAATTTCTATTTGAATAATTGCTCACATGGATTCTTTTCCATCACCGTCATTATTCATGTGCACACGTGTGTGTGTGTGTGTGTGTTTGTGTGTGTGTGCATACACGTGCCAGTGGTCAGTCTCAGGTATTCCTCAGGAGCCACACAGCTTGTTTGTAAAGGGAGGGTCTGTCACTGCTCTGGGGCTTAGGAAGTAAGCTAAGTTAGCAGCAAACCTCAGAGGCCGGGCTGTCTCTGCCTCCTGTTGGGATGCAGGCAGGTGTCACCACAACCCAGGTGCTTGACATGGGCTCCGGGCATGGAATGTGGGTCCTCAAGCCTGCAGGGTGAGTTCTTTACTGACCGAGCCCTCTGGACCACGTCTGCAAAGGAATCGTCACAACTTCAGAGACCTCACCTGTACTTCCTGGATGTACCTGAGGGCCACGCGCTGAGTGGCTTACACTGCGGCATATCTTCATGGTTCTGCAGGCCAGAAATACATTTGGTACTTTTGGTCTGTGAGAGAGAGGCCAGCTATAGACCTCTCTATAGTGGGGGCTTTTCTCATTTTGGCTCTCTCAGGCTCTCTTAATTTGTTTTTAGAACATTTAAAAATTGTGTCTAATAAAATTGTTTGGGAATTTCATACACTTGTAGTTTGCTCATCGTCATCCTCATCTCTCAGCTCTCCCCAGATCTGCCCCTTGTTTCCCTCAGTTTCCAGTCAGAGCCAGAGCCACAAGTACAGGACTTGCCACGGGCTGTGACTGAGGGTGGCGATACCAGGGACAAACCTGTGGGCACAGATGCCGAGGAGCTGGCTCCCCCCAGTCACAGGCCTCACTCCTGGGACCTAGGAACACCAACTGCCCTTCAGTGCCAAACACCCACTGCAGCGTTCCAAACTCAGCTCTGTTGGGAGCTCGATGCCTTCCTGTGGTACAGGAAACACTATGTCAAGCATGCACATACACACACGCTCACGCGCGCACACATGTGCATGCAAACATACAAGCATGTTTGCACTTTCTTCAGAGGCCAGGATTTCGGCTTCATTGGCTCCTCTTGAGGGCTGGGAGGAGGAAAGCGTTTCAAGCCTTGGATTCTGGAGCTGCTGTCAGCCTCACCAGGCTTCAGCCAGCAGCGTAGGCCACTTGCTGCGAGGTCCTCGGGTGCGTCCAGCAAAGTACAAGTGGGGCCTCCAGAGTTCTTCTTATTATTTCCTGTCAGGTGTGCCCTGCCTGTGTTATAAAGGCTGACAGAGGTGGACAGGGTGAGCCTCTCTGTTCCTCTTCCTGACTGTGATGGAGGGTAAGTGTCAAGGTTACCACCTTTGTGAGTGGTTCAAATGACACCGAGGCCAAGAAGGAATGGTGAGACCCAGCGGCCCCGCCCAGGGACGAAGGTCATCCACGAGCCATTTGTTACAGTGAGGACTTTCTGAGAAGAGGAATTAAACTCACCTAATCTCATTTCCTCCAATGACAAGTAATGATCACAGGGCCCCAACTTCTGGAAAGTGAGATGCCTCTGCGGGTTCCTACAGAGACAAACAAAGTTAAGGAAGAGGTTATAAATGGGGCCTGTGCAGGGAACCATGACTCAGTGACTCTGGCTGTGTCTCTCACTCTAAGTGGATTCCCCAGCCCTCCCCGAGGATGGTTTTACTCTGTGATTCTGCCCCAGCAGCTCTGAGAGGCACAAGGTAGGAAGGTGAGAAGTTCCTCTCCTTTGGCCCTGAGGTATCATAGGAAGCTGTAGTGGAAGCCAAAAAAGTTTATAAAATTGCACTTTGCTTCCACGATCATACAGAGCTTAGTGGCAGAATGCTTGCCTGGCGTGAGTGAGGCCATGGGTTTGATTCTTAGCATCAAAAAGAAAAAAAAGACAAAAATAAAATCATTCTTAAGTGTTTACAAGTGATGTGTTATTTCCTTAGAAGAAAGGGTTGCCCTTTGTTTCTGGCATGTTTTGTTAAAGGCTGATGATGACCTGGTCCATGGAGTTTGGTCTGCAGGAAACTCTGCTGTGTCTCACCTTGACCTGTATTTAGGGAGAGTCATCCTCCGTAGCGATGTCAGAGGGCCTTGTTTCCATTCAGAAAGGTCCAGGTCCCGGGGCGTCTCCTGTTGCCTCCATCCCTGTGGGGGTGAGCGTTGCTGCTTAAGACAAGACTCAGGCTGGACACATCCTCACAAGAGGTATTCTAGGCAGTGACAGGAGATAATTGTGGGGCCCCTGGGTTGGGCCAGAGAGAAATGAGGTCAGCAGGCACACATTTGAGAGAGCTAGAATCTGGTGCCCTCTGGTAGATTTATAGGGCATAAGGGTAATAGGTATAAGGCAAGAGAAACTCCTCAACATGTCATACCCCAAGCAAAGCAAGGTGATGATGACTAGGAAGGGCCACTAAGGTCAGGCAGCTGGAACCAGGGCTATGAAGCCATTTGCGGAACACGCAGCTTAGGCTCTTCAATGTGGCTGATGTGCAGAGACCCACAGCACCCTGGTCCCTCAGGCTGCATCACTTGTTTAGAGTGATAATCTACAGAGCCTCCAGTGATGCAGCACTTGGGGTCAGAAGGTAAAAGGAGACTGAAGTTTCCTGCTGCTGTGTACACGTACTCAAGGCTCTATACAAGAGTTGCTTTGGACTGTTGGGGACGTTAGATGGAGCTGCTCCTGATGGGGTTGAGTGGAGACTTCACTGTTGCCCTCGGGGAGGCTCACTCTCTGCGTTGGTCTGAGGAGGCTGTCGCATCCGTCCCTCACACCTCTCCCCCACCACCCCCATCCCTCCCTTGGTCTCATTCCACCAGTGTGCAGAATAAACCGCAGGGCGAATATGACCATCACACTTTGGAATGGTTGGCAGGTGACTTTGACAAAAGATATTGCTTCGTTGTTTAAAAACAAAGGAGACAAGAGAGGAGGAGAAAAAAGTCAAGACCCTTTAAACATTACCTTGCTCCCTGCTGAGAGTTCTGAATTAGTTCAGTGAAAATCTACTCCGACACTGAGATTTTAAAAATTATTTTGGTGCATTTTGGGCACTCTGGGAAAACACAGGTAGTGTTGATTTTTTAAAATGACATTTATTTTTTATTCTCTGGGTGCAGATGTTCTGTCTGCTTGTATGTTTGTGTACCACATGCCTTCATGGTACCTGTGGAGGCCGGAAGGCGGCCTCGGATATCCTGGAACTTGAGCTATCAATGGTTGTGAGCCACCACATGTGGATATGGGGAACCGAACCCGGGTCTTCAGGAAGAGCTGCCAGTGTTCATAACTGCCGAGTCATCTCTCCAGCCCCCACGTGGGTAGTAGTTCTTAAAATCTGTTTTTTAAACATGGAGCCAGGGACACACAGAACACAGGATCACAGACCTAACTTCTGTCTGACAACACAGATTCCAGTCTTGGAAACTTAAGTCTTGGTGTTAACTGCAGCCCTCCATACACTGTCAAGATTCACTTTAAAACTGCAGAACTGTGCAATATGCTTTAACTACGGGGTCCAAAACCACAAAGCCATCACAGCGGCTGGCAGAGCAGAGACCCTGGGAGAGGGTGTCTTTGAAAGACCAAGACAAACTTTAAATTAATCAACCAATGTTCCCTGGGGGTTGGGGGGGATGGTCACTAATTTCAAATTTTTCATCTCTGGAAAAATCAATTATTATTATGTTTATTGATGTTGTATTTGTCACTCTTTTCAGCCATTTCCCCTGATGACATGGGTTAAAGTAAGAACATTGTTATAAAAGAGGCTGGACATGCTCCGTTCTGTCCCTGGAGTTTCCACCTTGCAGCTACCTGGGCTTTGGGAGACAGATTAAGAGCTGTGAGGGCAAAGGCTGGGCTTGCGTCTCTCTGTTCCTCTCTCTGGTGATTGCTTTGGCCTCAGTAAGAGTTAGAATAGTTAAGTCCCAGCTAATGCCTGTTCTTCCCGGGGCAGGATTTTGGAGGCACTTATATCAAGGGAGTACTCTCTTGAAGCAAGTTGAGGCTTGGAATGTCTTTCCTTACCTCCAAAAGATCCTCAGAATGTTGCTTCACGCTGAGGAAAAGCTCCCCGGGATCAGAGAGGGGCTTCCTGCTGCTGTGCCTAATGCCTTAAGTGGCCCTGACTCACAGGCACCCTGTTGTATGTGCACATAGCTTCAGACCTGACTCCCCACTCCCTGCTGAGTGTGACTCTTTTTGAAACACTTGGTGACTTGGAGTTCCCAGGACAGCGATCCAGACATATTTGGCAATAACATCACTACACAGGTCATTTTCCCATTTGGTTGCATGCATATATAATATATGAAAAAAACACAAACTACAGTAGACTATATGGCCTAGGTACATCATTAGATACATTATTGTAAAGTCATGGTCACTGTTCCAGTAGGTTCATTAACTGCGGAAACTGTATTTAAAGTGTATATGTAAAATCACATATGTAAATATATAGTATATATATCCTAATATATAGCAGATGTTAAGCAAGGCATTCTGGGAAAAAGCAAAGCTAAATTTATTATAGGCTGCATTCTGTGAGTATACCATGCAGCAAGTACATTGTCTAATTGTCTAATATATTACAAATAAATGACTTCCAAATGAAATCCTCATATGATAAATGTGTTTATAAATCCTTGCTTGTTTTAGATATTTACAAAGTCAGGCTTTAAATGTCTGGTGAGCTCTCTTCCTAATTTTGTTGTTGTTGTTGTTGTTGCCTGGACAGCGTGAAAACAAGACACATGCATTAGATTTATTTTGCTCATGGCTCAGAGTCTCGGGTCCATGAACTTGGGCAGGATGTCATGATGGTGGGGACAGTAGCAGGGAAGTATTCCAGTCTCACAGTGCACAGACCAGCACAACTAGAAAGGGCCTGGGGCCATGTTCTAGGCTCCGAGACAACCCCCAGGGCTCTACTCCCCACAGCTAGGTCCCACTTCTGGAAGTTAATAGATAGCCACATAGTAGCACCACCAGGTGGAGGCAAGCATGGAACACATGAGGGTGAGCGGCCATCTTGTATTCATACCGCAACAGCACGCATATGTGTATGTACGTACGTACGTACGTATGTATGTATGTGTGTATGTATGTATGTATGTATGTATGTGTGTATGTGTGTATGCGTGTATGTGTGTATGTATGTATGTATGTGTGTGTGTATGTATGTATGTACGTATGTATGTATGTATGTATGTATGTGTGTGTGTGTATGTATGTATGTGTGTGTATGTATGTATGTATGTGTGTACATATGTATGTATGTATGTACGTATGTATGTATGTGTGTACATATGTATGTATGTAGTAGTATGTATGTAGGTACGTACGTACGTATGTATGTAGGTATGTATGTACATATGTATGTATGTATGTACGTATGTATGTATGTATGTGTGTGTGTTCATAGTTGGCATCCTCTTATATCATCACTTTATTCTTTTTTTTTTTTTTTTTTTTTTTTTGGTTTTTCGAGACAGGGTTTCTCTGTGTAGCCTTGGCCATCCTGGACTCACTTTGTAGACCAGGCTGGCCTCGAACTCACAGCGATCCGCCTGCCTCTGCCTCCTGAGTGCTGGGATTAAAGGCGTGCGCCACCACACCTGGCTTCATCACTTTATTCTTTTAAATGATTCCTCTTATACCATCTCATGAATGCAATGGAATTCACTGGACATTCGTTGGTGGCATCTTATGTTACTGCCAGTTTTCTGGGTGCTCATTCCTTTAAACTGATTCCCAATGAGTAAGAATGTATATATGGATATATGTATGGATGCATGCACGCATGTCCACCTTGTAAGTGAAGTTCTGTGATTGGCATTGAATCTTTCTATATAGAGGTGTCAAGGCAGGGGCTGACCCGGCAGTTTCTGGAAGCAGCCTGCAGTGAGCTTCGTTACCATCAAGAAGAGATGCTTGAGACTTAAACTAGGACTACCACAGTGTGCTAGAGTTCCATGTGCACAGAGGAAGGTTTGTTTTGATTCTGATTTTGGGGACAATGGGTGGGTACACTGGCCCTATGGAAGCCCACCATGGTTTTAGTGTGAGGTCCACTGAACCTTTCTACAACGTGGCCAGGGAGCAAATGAGAGAAAGGGGAAGAGAAAGGTCACATTTTTCTCAAGAACCTGCCCCCAATAACCTATAAACCTCCCAGGAAGCCCTGCCTCTTAAAGGCTTCTCCACTTTCTAAGTGCTCAGCTGTGGGCCAAGGCTTTAGCATTATTATATGTGGGCCTTTGACAGTTAAGATCCAAAATTAGCAGGTCGGGAGCCAGGGAGGAAGAGAGTCTAGAATTGTATTCAGTTGTCAGTCAAGTGGGGCTGATTTGTAGGAAAGAAGACACTAATTCCTAATTACAACTAAAGCTTTAGTCAACTCTTGGATTTTCATGGTGGCACGACCTGGACAGGGACAGGACAGAGTCACAAAAAGCTCATCATCACTGGCTGGTGAATGCTGAATGTTCATTTTAGGGACGGGTGGTGTCTTGGGGGTAAATCGAAGCAGGGGATCGAGAAGCAGAGTTCTGATTTCTGCCTCCACCAAAGGCAACCTTTCCCCATCTTGAGATCTCACTTCTCTGCATGGCAGTCAGCTGACAAGTGCTCTCAGTCGGGGTGGGGGGGGGGGGGCGGCAGGGAAGGTGTCTAACTCCCTGCATAGTCTTTGCCATGGTTAACTCAATCCCAGATAACAACAACAACAACAATAATGACGACAACAACAAAGACAACAACAGCAATAATAAATGACTGCAAAAGGAAATAGAATTGATAAGGCTGGCACCAATCAATATAGAAATGTAGGAGGGACAGGAGTGGTGGACAAATGCTGTCAGTCAGTGGTGAAGTCAGAGGCCAGGACCAGCCTGGTACAAGTCTCCAAGGGAATGTCCAGGTCTTTGACTAGGGTTTGGGATGAAGAAGGAAAACCAAGGACATGAAGGACATCGGGGGAAAGACCATAGGGATTGGGGATCCTTCTCTTTTCAACTTCCTGTCCTAGTGTGCATGGCAGGTAGAATCCCAGCCCCCACTCTTCCTTCCACAATCAGTAAAGAAGCCAGCTTCCCATGGACCCTCAGATCTCAAAGGGGTTTCCACAATGATGCCACGATGTGCCTCCTTGGTTGAAGGTCTTTCCCTATGACTGTGTCTGAGTTGGGTTTTGGTTCTGTCATTCTCAGACTGACAATAACACCCGCTGGAGTCCCCTGCATGCCCAGCAGCTGGTAGGTTGTTCAACTTAATGCCTCCACTCACCCAACAGTACAATAATGCTTCCCATTTTTTATTGAAAAAAAAAAAAAACCCAACACATACATGTGGTCAATCATGGCAGCAAAGGCAGGAGGATCACATGTTCAAGTTCAGCCTGGACTACACGACATGCTGGGGACCAGCCTGAGAGCTCAGTAGGGGCACGTCACAAAAGAAGAGCGATGCGGTGATGTAATCCATGGTAGAATCCTTGTTTATATAGCAAAACAAGGCCCAACCTTCAGCATCAGCATCAAAACACAAACAAGAAAGAGAGGGCCAAGCACTTGTTCCGATGTTCCCATGGACACCGTGGTGTTCTGTAGCTGGGCAGATGTCCAGTGGGATGCTACACAGAACTTTTCTGTAAATGATAATAAAAAACCCACTAAGATTGCATATGCAGGCCTTTTCCAGCTGGGAGTACAAGGTCCAGTGGACAAGCTGTGAGACTGCTCCAGCTGTGTCTGACAAGTGTTTGGAGGGGTTTACAGAAGTTGTTAGCTGGCCTGACAAGAGTCCTGACCTTGGTGTTATGTGCACACAGGAGGGCAGGTCAACTCTTTCTAATTAACTAGAAATTTTATGTATGTCTAAAATGCCGAACCCTTGGTTTGTGATTCATCTTTTCATAAGTAGAACACAGAGAAGCCTTGTTGGATCGGGATGTGAACTTACTGCATCTTGGAGCCATGTCAGCCTTTGCTGACCGATGAGAAGGACACACTTTGGAAGGTTGGTCAAATTATGGTGCTCAGGTTTGACTTTCCTTATGGGGCTCAACACGTGTGTGTCTTAGTTACTTTGGCACCATGGGATTCGCCAACAGCAATAAGTTGTATGTTTCGTTTCTGAGCTGTTGGATTGGGGTCTATCTAATGCTTGTTATTCTAACAGGATTTTACTTCGTAGCCCAGGCTGGCCTTGGATGGGCAATCCCGTCTCTGCCTTCAGGGTTCTGCTTTTCGGAGGATGGGAGTGGGGCGTGGAGAAGCTCTGAGACAAGGCCTGGATGTTATAAACAGACGTGGTGACCTCACAGCAGCTATAGTTACCCACACAAGATATCCACAGATCGTAAGAAATAAAGATTCTGGCTGTGAGGGGGAGAGGCTCCGAGTGCCCCACCCATTGCAGAGGCACCAGTGAGAATCTGTAGCCAGCGAGGGAAAGTCAGTTTGCTTTGAAGAAGTGACCTTTGGTATGCTGCCCGTGCCTCAGTGGGTGATCCCCCATACCAGCACACCAACGCACATGGGCAATACTAGTAGGACTTAGTAAGTTATTAAGACATGAAGTTGGGATGAAGATGAAGGATGTTGTAGGGGAGATGTGTGTGTGTGTGTGTGTGTGTGTGTGTGTGTGTGTGTGTGTGTGTCAGGGGGGAGTTGGAAGGAGACATTGGGGAAAGAAATATCACCAAGATACACTGCATACATGTATGAAAACCTCCACTCCCTCCCCTCAGGGTTTTTTCATTTATTTCACTAAATCCCTGTCTGGATGTGTCTGGTCAGTCCCATGACTGTGTGTGCTGGTAAGCTGGCACTAGCCCATCGTCACCACATTTCCCAAGCAGCCTCGTTCCTACAGGAGAGGATTATGGAAATTCTGCATTTCAGGAGTTCAGAGTTAAGAAGCAAAAGTGCCCCAGTCATAATAGATTTATCTCCTCTAAGTTTATTATTTTGGGGACAGTGACACTATCTGAAGATTGACAGTCCTCTGATTCCATTTGTTCCATAGCTGCGCATTGGTGACCAGCCAGCTTGGCAGTAAGTTGGCAATGTTTAATAAGATTGTCCTCGGTGATTGAAACAAATGGCTCTCCTTTTGTCATCAGAAACGGGACCTCTACGCATTTGTTTTAGTAATACAAGATCTGACATCATTAATAATCCAGGCTTGCAACGTGTGCTTGTTGAATACAATAGATGAATGAAAAATTTAATTTTTTAGTAGATCATAAGAGATGTGCCAATATATCAAAGGTAATTTAGGCTGACTACCTTGGAGGTGGGAGGCATCCCATTGTCTCTGCTTTTGGTTAGGCTGGCTCACATGGGCATGCTGACTTCATCCTTGGAGGACCGCAGTGCTGTGGTATCCAGTGGCTTTTCTTGGCTGCTCTTCTCTTTTCAACTTTCTCCAACAATCCATGACTCTGCACCAGCCCCTAAAGAGGAGTCACAAACATCCACCTTCCTGCTCTTCGGCCTGACCACACACGAGGAACAGTCTGTTATTTGACTACCTGTAACCTTCTCTTCCCAGGACTGTGGCACAGCTGACGAGGGTGTGCCGCAGAGTTCTCTCTCAGACCCCGCGCTTACATCTTGGGCCCATAGCAGTTTGCTTTTCACGGATTTCAGTCCTGTGTGGTGCCTCTAAGAGCATCATCTGCCCTTGAACTTGAACAGAAAAAAATCATCTTCACAAGGTCAGAGACCAAGGTTGAACTCTCTGCCCTTCGGTCTTATCAGTCACTGAAGTTGGACTTCACAGATACACCAAGGGGTTCCTTTATCTTTTATTGTCACAGAATAGTTGTACATGTGAACAGGGCACAGTGGACCGCACCGTACTTGCATGCAATGTGTGTAATTAGCATTTGTTCCTGCTGAGCACCTTTGACCTTGATGACTCTAGTTTGCTCAGGTGTGCACTTTCCTGTTTCAGGCCTGTCACGACCTTCTTATTTATATTCCCAGAAATGCCAGTCAAGGACACCTTCTGTAAAGAACAAACTGCACCCCACCTCAAGGGCCCACCTTCCTTCTCACACCTTCCTGTCTATACAATCTCAAGAGCTGTGGTTATGCCAGTGTATCTTTTCCCTCAGTTATGAAGTTTCTTATCTTTTCTAAGCACGTATCTCTGCTTGGGGTGTTTAATTACACTTTATGTTGAACACTTTGTTTTCAGTATTTATTTCCTCTGGCTACACCAGGTATGTTTGAGAGGAGATGCTTGTGTTCGCCTGAGGCACAGAGATGCCTGTCCTGGCTGTCTGGACAGATCCAGTGAGTGAGCTTTAGTACTTTGCCATCGTGCGCAGGGAGAGGGAAGCCTGGCGTGAGTCCACTGCACTGTGGGCGTCATCCAACCTGGACTTTGCAGAATGTCTCTTTTGGTGAGGGATGTGTAGGGGTCCTCATGTGTGGTGACCTTCCCTTAGAGAGTTGTCTCTCTAACAGAGAATGGTACTAGAGGCGGCTCTGGAGACAAGTTGTAAAGAAATGGCTGGAAGTTTGTGGGATTTGCTAGAAAATGCATAAAAAAGACAGACACTTTTATCCACTGTGCCTGGAGAGCAGGTGTCCCAGTGTCAGGAAGACAGACAGAGCACACGAACAGGCGTGAAGCCATGTTGCAGAAGTGGCCGAATGTCATTGCCCTGTCTGCTCATTATGCTTGGCTGGAATTTTTTTTTCCTTTAGAAAATGTTTTTTTGGGCTGGAGAGATGGCTTGGCCATCAAAGGCTAGGCTCATAATCAAAACAGAAAGTCCCCCCCCCCTGAAATTTATACCGTGGAATTCTACCATCTCTCCATCTACCATCCACAGAAGGGTCTAATGGGCATGTTCTGATGTTTTCTCTTCCAGGAGAGCTGCTGGAGGCTGCAAACACTGCCAAGAAAGGATTCACGGCCCAGACCTATCACAGGAGGTGGCATCAGAACCAGGCTCTCCCCTTTCCCTCCTGAGTGCTGTTCCTGTTCCTGCAGGACCAGTGGTTAGCCTGGAGATGAGGGATTCTGATGATGAAGCCCATGTTTTGTGTCACTATGTGGCTGGGCAATTCTTGGCAAATCTCAGAGGTCTCGCTCCGCTTGGGTAAAAGCCTGGCTGTAGGCCAAAGGAGATAAGCCCCAACGGAGGCCGAGAGGAGCAGGGGCACCAGACAAACATTTTAAAAACAGGGTACCTGATGTAGCACGCTATTGATTCTGCCCAGTGGAGCTAAGTGCTTAAAAACAAAGACATGGGACTTTATAATTCAGGAAGAGCACACAGGTGCCACCAGCGCACTTAAGCAAGGTGCTAGGAGAGAGGAGACGTCGGGATCTTTGTAGTACAGTCTGTTTTTTCCTTATGGTGTTGCTGAGTGACACATGTGAGGTCATTTTAGACCTGAAACAGGGCTGGTGGTGGGTGGTGTGATGGTGACGAGGTGAAACAGTTCCAAGGTCATTTAAGGACTCCCAAGATAATAAAGGAGCAGAGAAAGGCCAGCTGGGGTCAGGTGATAAAGGGTGTAGAGAGAGGATGAGGCCAGGATGGCGTGTAACTGAGCTCCAGTGTGGTTCAGCTATTTCACATCGGTCTGGCCGAGGAACAGCCTCAGGCCCTGAGGTGGGTGAGGGAGTATGGCTGAGTGGGTGTGTGCTGTGTCCTCATCCACTGTCAGCAAGCCAGGTCTACAGGGGACACAGGGTCAGGCATCTGGGCCCCAAGCTCTGCAGCGGTGGAAGGAAGTGAGCTCTGTGAGGGACGTGTCCCGCTGAAGACTTTGGTTTGGAGAAGGATAAGTCAGAGTAGCCATTCATAATTCTGCCTAGCTGTGAATGCTTGAATTGACAATAGTGACCCGCCAGGCCAGCTGTCCCAACGGATATAATAATGGCGTGACTAGTATGTATGCATGTATGTATGTATGTGTGTGTATGTATGTATGTGTGTGTATGTATGTATGTGTGTGTATGTATGTATGTGTGTGTATGTATGTATGTGTGTGTATGTATGTATGTGTGTGTATGTATGTATGTATGTATGTATGGGTGTGTATGTGTGTGTGTATGTATGTGTATGTATGTATGTGTGTGTGTATGTATGTGTGTGTATGTATGTATGTGTCTGTGTATGTATAATCATCACATTAGTTATACCTAGTATATATAGCCATTCTATTGTGAGGGTAACCAACTGATTTCTGACTGGAGTTGAGGCCTGCTCAGGAAGAGTGACCTCATGACCCATGACTGATGCTGTAATCCCAGTCATGAGCTCCTGGCTGTGGCCAGAGGCCTCAGTGGGGGAACCTATTATTTTCGTTTCGATAAACAGGAAGTTACTTCTTTGACATTGGCTGGCTTCTAACCAGAAGGACAGATGGAAAGTAAACCAAGCGAATGTGGTAAGGTAGAAGATCTGGGAGCCAAGGACTGTGGACAGAGCTGTAAGCTCTGGGCATCAGGGGTCCGGGCTGAGGCTCGCACCTCACCGTGGCTCTTATATGTTCATTGCCTGATGATTCTGGTTGTCAACTTGATTAGATGGAGAAATGCCTGGAGGTAGTAAAATATACCCTTAGGAATGCCCAGTTGCATTCCTAGAGACAATTAGCTCAGGATGGCTCTGATCTAGTGAATGGATTATCTATCGAGGAATTCAAATTTGGGAGGTGGAGAGCTGTGGACAGTGCGGCCTGGTGGGAGGAAGGAGCATCATAAGAAGCCAGGGGCTAGCTTGTCTTGAGCTCAGCTCTTCCTGTTTTCTGTTTTGCTTCCTGTCAGTCTTAAGATGGACTTTGCTCCCACGTAATCTCACCCTGATGGTCACAGACAACCTTGGAAACCTCCACAAAGAGAGAGCTTTCCCTCACTGACATTCTTTGGTTCGGTGTTATGACACAGCAAGGAAGCTGACTGACACCGTGTTTAGAAGTGTGTGAGCCACAGGCACCCACCCGCTCTTCACTGTCGGCATCTCAGAACTGCTTTCTGCCAGCGACAGATGATCGTCACACACCCCCTACTGTCTTCATGTCAGCACGCTGGCCGCATAAGGGCAGCTTGCTTGCCCACCAGTCATGGTGCCTCTCATACGAGCCATCATCATTCAGAGAGATCTAGAAGCTGGCTTCTCTTGGGAAAGGCAAGAGAAGGCCTTTTCCCAGAGGGGATTTGTAGGAGTTTGACCTGTTTCCTAATGTCCAGCCTCCAAAATCGTTGCGTCTTACCTGTCTGTGTTGCTATAACAGAACACTGCAGACTGGGGGATTCACAGGGAAAGAAACTGACCTCTCACAGTTCTTAAGCCACCACACCGTCTTCTCGGTATTCTAGGGAGTGACCGCAGGACAGCCGGTGAACAGGTGAGACAGAGCTGGGTTTTGTGAGATGCCTACTCCAGGAGAAAGTCCAATTTGGAACAGAGCTCTTCTCTCAGCCCCCAGGACTCCACTGCCTTTTACTGTCCTTCATGTCCCAGCTGTCATGGTGAGCTTAGGCTTCTAATGTTATGGGGTCCGCTTAGACCAGCATAAGTCAAACACCAGGTCGACACAGAGGACAAACATTTATTGTAATCAAGCTGGCACTGATGGATCAAGGCCACAGAACAGACTCAGGAGCTGACCTGCAATCCTGAGGGGGTGTTGTACAGCATATTTAAAGGGTGAAACTATAAAGTGAGGGGGTGGTGGGCGGTAGCACTGTCCAATCATATTTTGACATAGAGGTTGAGCAAGGGAGAGTCCACCAATGAGGATAGGAGTTGATGTGGAACATGAACTTAGTTTGACCCTTCCAGCAAGATGGAGAAATTGTCCTTGAGATGTCTGGATTCAGACAACTGTCTCCTTTCAACAGAAGCTGTCCAGCTATTTGGAAGTCCCCAGCTCCCCTAGAGACTGCAACCTTGAACTTTGTTTCCCCCTTTGGAGTCTAAAAACAAAATGGCAGTACTTAGGCTAAGTTTCTTTTGCTTGTTCCCACCACTAACAGACAAGTTCAAACCATCACACCATGCTACATGGACCTGCTAGTCAAAGACATATGGAGTTGTGTTTCAGCCAAGTAATCACAGGGTGGAATACATCACATTTATTGAATGTGTCAGGCTCTATTTGCTTCTTACACAAAAAATGTCCCATATTGGTCCTCAGAGATGGAGACTTGGTCTCAGGCTCACCATGGCCACTAAGTGGTTTCTCCCTCCAGAAAGTAGAGTCTGCTTTCCTGTAGTTGACAAACCCAAGTGTGGAGACACCAACAGGTATAGCTAGTTTGAAGAGGTTTCTCTGCATTGGAGAAGTCCTTTCTATTAAGAGCCACTCATCCCCATATTGACCACTTCCCCTTCGGTGGGGAGGCCTGGTGGTACTCAGAGGAAGGGGAAGCAGGCTACCAGGATGAGACTTAATAGGCTGTGACCATATGGTGAGGAAGGAGGTCCCCTTCTGTCACAGACCCAGGGAAGGGGAATAAGGTGAAAGAGGGAGGGAGGGAGGAAAGGGAACATACAAGTGAAGGGATAACAATTTGAGATGTGATCTGAATAAAGTAATTAAATAAAAAAAATTAAAAAGTTTAAAGTTTTACTAAAAAAAAAAAAAAAAGAAAAAAAAAGAACCACTCATCTGGAGAGTGAGAAGTGGAAAGATTTGAGGGGAAGGAGAAGATGTTCACAGAGGCATAAAGCAACCATGGAGAAAAGGGTGTGGCTAGGAGTAGGCAGAGAGTGAGGTGACACAGCAGTTTGGAGGGAGGCTATTGGAGGGTTGCCCCCTGAAGGCATGTTCAGAAACACAGGTAGGTTTCTGAGTCGGTGGTGCTGGTTTTTCTCTGGGAACTTGAAAGCATCCCTGATCTTTGTTTGTTTGGTTTTGTTTGTTTTTCTCCTAGATTCTGTTCGGTAGAGAGGGCATGGGGATGCAGCCAGTGTGCCCCAGGCCTTCTCTTCAGACCAGAAAGGATAAAGAGGCTACAGGGGACCCTGGGTGGAGGCTGTGGCCACAGGTGAGAACAGCCACAGGTGAGAACAGCCACAGGTGAGAACAGCCACAGGCAGACGGAGGCACGGAACAAACAGGTGTCCTGGCCTTTGATTTTAACTCTTCAAGGTTCCACCATGGTACATGGGCTGAATTAACAGCTGCAATAAACAGGATTGACAGTTGCATTGCACAGTGAGTTAGGAGAACATTTAGGGGCGGGCCCACACTCCCAGTCTTGGGATTGACAGTCTCGTAAGTGACGGATACTTTCTTCTTGGTTTTAAAATAAGAAAGTATACAGATGTCTTAGCTTTTCTGTCCGGAAGTTCTTCCTGATTCCCTTTACTCCATGTAATTGACCTGGGGAGGGAGGAGCCCTGACGACCTCTGGCTGTGTCTGTGTACTCAGGCCAGTTGTTATCTCTCACTCTTGTTTAAGGCAGGCTTTTTGTGGAAGAGGAATTAAGTTGCTCTTTGTCCCAGAGCCATACATAATAATATATTCAACATACTGAATTGCCAAGGGCTTGTCTCCTGGGTCAGAGTTCAAATCCCAAATCTGTTGCTTGCATTTCCAAATTTCCTGAGCATTTTAAAGCACAAGCCAATTAATAAAAAGCAGGTTTGCTTTGCGCAGAGCCTGTTGGCTGTTTGGGTGTCCTGTCAGCGATGTGAGGCTACTGGGCTTCCTTACCTGCTGTGTCAGAGTCACACTGTGTACAGATGTGCTGTGTCAGAGTCACACTGTGTGCAGATGATGTGCTGAGTCATACTCTCCTCTGTATGGAAGATGGCTGTGATGGCTGATCTTACTGGACAGCTAGACACTTGTGGGGTCACACACTAGCCCAGATGTTGGGTCTGCTCCACATGAAGGTTCCATGCTGCAGGCCACTGAGCAATAACTTTGGAGACACTGGAATAATTTAGAATGCTAATGCTAATTTCATTTGGCTCGCTTTAAAGCAACTGAGTGACAGCTCTTGAATTGGAAATGTTTGTTGAAATTATTTTAGTGCTGTGTTCTGTGTCCGGAGCAGTGTTCATCCAACTGCTGGCTGTGTTATTGATTTTTTGATTACGCTGGAAGGCCACCTCTGTACAAATGTACAAGCTCTGGGGGAGGCAGGAGAAGCTGAATGCTTGTGGAGAATCCTCTTGAGGAAGATCTCTCCCTAAATTCTGGTCAGGTAGAGACCAGGACATCCCCAGCTTTCCTGGGCATGTACAGAGGAACATGTGGGTACGCAATAGTTGTATGGGAGGAATATGACAGAGGCTGCACCGAGGGATGGGATCAGCAGAGACCAGAGTCCAAGGCAGGTGACCAGTGGGGGAGCCACAGTGGTAGAGCTTGGGTGACTTACAGTTTAGCTCCAGGAGTAGGGATCCCTGCAGGAGCATTCTGGAAGACTGGGTTGTTCAGCCTGGACAATCAGACAAGTAGTGGTTGGGAGGCAAGGAAGGAGCAGGTAGCGTGTGTTACAGTCTGGGCCTCGTGCATTCTGGGACACTGCAGAGCCCCCATACAGGAAGGAGGCATGGTAGGATTTTAGTGAGCAAAGGCAAAATGTGTGCAGAGACAGATGAGGGGACGCATCAGGATGGAAAAAAGCCTGAACTGAGGTCAGGTCCACGGGATGAGAGGGGTGGGGAGAGGGCATAGTGTGGCGATATTTCTGAGATGTATTAGCTGATCTTGATCCACTAGTGAGAATGTCCTATAGCATCAACATGGCTGACAAGACAGATCAGCAACACATCTGAGAGGGAGGAGGTGCCGTGGGGGATGCGAAAGGTCAGCCTCTAGTGGAGGCGGCCAGAGGCAGGAGGTTTCAGAGGGGAGCTTAAACTAGTGCGTCAAGGAAAAATTCACTGTGAAGGGATAGCAGCTAACAAGTGCTAGATGGGTGGGTGCGGTCTAGGGAGCTATATTTTTTAGGGTGGGCAGATTGCCTGTGCGTGGCCATTTAGGGGCAGAACTGGGAGAGAAAGGGGAGAGCTGAGTGCCTGTTGTGGTATGAAGGAGTTCTTGCATAAGTGGCAAGGGCTCTCGGCTTGAGGAGGAATCATATGAGCAGAAGACCCAAGCAGACACACAGAGCCCAGGTCTGTAGGGAGAGAGGGTCCACGGATGAAAGTTCCACGTAGAAGGAGCAGACGACTTTGAGCATCTGGCTTGTCCCGAGTTACCGGAAGAGCCAAGCATGACAAGCATAAAGCTATGTGGATGCTGGAGTGAAAGAAAGCAAGTAGAGAGAGCTCGGAGTGAAGCTGGAGGGCACAGGTCAAGGCCAGCTCTTCCCTATGAGACAGCTGGGTGGGCACCATCTCCATCCATCCAGCTCTCCAGGAGAGGGGTGCCTACAGTGAGCCTGTGGCCGGTGAAGGCGGGGAAGGGAGCGGCTTGGCCCATGGTCACGGACACTGATGGTTCAGGAAGATGTGGCTGAAAAGGCCAAGGAGAGGGCACCAAGAAGAGCAGGCCAAAAGTGAACAAGACACAGTGCTCCGCAGGGGTCTGTGGAAGCATTTGGTTGTTACTGTGTCTCAGAGCCTTCTTTCTCACTAGGGAGGCCACTCCTAGGGACCTTACTGGGGGGCTAAGTCAGGGCCCTAAAGGTACAGAACCCAAGCGATGACGTCAGGCATTCCAGTAGATTCTATCTCCTGACTTCAGAACCCAAGCGATGACGTCAGGCATTCCAGTAGATTCTATTTCCTGACTTCACAGTGCTTTGTCCTCGTTTCAGGTACTCACCAACTATTCACTGAAATTGCGTCATAATGTCCAAAATGCAGAAAGAAAGACCCACTAATTTATGATTACGATGAATTGTGATAAACTGTGGTTAATTAATGATGCCTTTCAAAACTCATTGAGAAGGTGTCCAGTACATAGAAATTTAAACAATCTTATTGTATTTAATATTTACACATTATTTATTTATATAATATTTATTTATTATAGATATCAGTGTATAAATAAATGTATACATTCTGTGTAACATATAATATTATATTTAGTATGTGGTTCAATAACATTCTAGTGGCATGCATTGCACTGCTCTCAGTGATTGGCTTGTGTGTGTGCTCATATGTATGTATGTATCTATGTACACCTATGGATGTATATATGTGCCAGTGGGATGTCTTAGTGGGTAAAGGCACTTGCTACCAAGCCTGACAACCTATGTTCCACCCGCAGCATCCATGTGATAGAAAAGAGAACTGGCTTTCTCAGGTTGCCCATCCGTGCACCACACCCGGTCCATGCCACGCCCTCCCTATCAAATAAATAAATAAACAAGTCATTTCACGGTTGAAAAAGTACCTATAATTTGTATCTTTACATGTAATTACCTATCTATCTCTACTTAATAGCTTCAGTTTTCATGATAAAAGGAGAAAACTATCTTGAAATGTATATCAAGATATTATGGGATAGATCTTCAGACAAAGCTGGATTGCTTTGAGAACTATCATTTTTAAGTAAAAGTTTGGGTAGAAGTTTGTTTGCAAGCCATTATGTGCAATCACTAAGTCAGAAGTTTTTTTTTTTAACCTGAACTCTAAGACTCTGTTATTATGCAAAGACCTTGAAAGACCAAGAAATGACATCTAATTGATGACATAATTTCCTAAATGACAGCCATCACTTCTCTAAGAATGCTATCTTCATTTGTAACTCTCAGAATACTCTGAAATTTATAATACAAATAAGATTTCTGTGGTATCGAGTCCGCAACCCACACATAACAGCCCAGTAATCTTCATTAACGAGAAACATTCCATTGATTTCATTTCGTGATGTTTCATATTACACATAACAAATGTATGGTCACCTAAACGAATTATTGCAATCCAATTTGGAATGATTGCCAGCGTTATTGTGTTATCGTGAGGGTGCTTTAGTCTGGGTGTCAAACTGTTTTTTTAATGGGATAACATGGCAAAGTTAATCAGAGCAGGTGGACCTCTGTGGAGCTGAAGGTCACATGCATTTACTCTCGCTTGGAAACGGAGGAGCGCTGGGTTCTGAGCCCTGGCTGTGGGTGGGTGGGTGGCGGGTGGAGGAGGGGACAGCCACAGATTTAATGACTGCGTTCCCTCCAGTCTCATCAGTGTTGCTTGGCTCGTGGGGCTTTTCAATAACTGGATTTTTGATTAAAAAAATTTCCTGCAAGGAAAATAAAATTAAACAGGCAATACAAATAATCAGAAATCAATAGCGCAGTTAACATTTCTATTGTGTGTTATTGAGCAGCTTGGCCCGTTCGGCTTGCATACAGACATGCACAAGCCCAGAGTTCCTGAGCATGAATGGGCTGAGTGAGGAACTGTGAAGACGGAGTCCTCTCCACAAATTGCATTTCCAAGAAAAGCAGTGCTTCTCATAAAGTGACCTGTGTCCCTGCAGGGTGGGGAGCAGGGCTAGTGACTTCTCTTTGGCTGAGCAGGCTTGCTTTTGATGTGCACACAAAAGATGCGGGCAGGGCATGGAGTTCCAAACTCACTCTTCAAGCGTTAGGGTTTTGCCTTACGGTGTATGCTGGTTCCTTGCTTTTCTTGTTTCTGTCACTCCGGGCCTCTGATGTGCAGATAAACAGGGTGAAAGGGACTTGGTTGAGGGGAGACTGTTGGCTGTGACTCATTCTCTAAGTTTCCTACATCCCTTCACAACTAACTTGTGGTCAAGACGGTGAGCCGAGACCACAGGAGAGCCCGTTCTATTATTCAACGCTGTGAAAACCCACACGTGAGTTCAAACGCTGGGGAGGAGAGATGGGGGCCAGAGGCAAGGATTCAGAGCTGGGTCAACCGCAGCCCAGGAATGAAGGATGCTCGCTCGCATGGATCGGGATACACAGAGCAGTAGGAGATGTCAGCCAAAAGGACAGAGGGAGAGTTTGAGGAGACGTTGAAGCCCTGAAAGAAGGGTCATTCTGTCAGTGGGCTAGAGACGCCCTGATTCCCAGATGGAGTGTCACATTCAACCTCGGGAGGAAAAAAGGTGCAGGCCTTTACAGTCTGTGGCTACGAGACCACCCGCACTGGCCAGACACAAACCGAGGCCCCACATTAACCAACAGGAAAGTATAGAAACAATTGAAAACAGCTCAGAGCTGTGGACACTGTGGGATTGGCAGAAGCTAAGGCTGAACCTCCTTCAGAGGGGTCACTTCTGAATCAAGGGCACAGAGGTTACCAGATTTCTTCACCAACCAATATATGCCAAAGGCAGGCTCACATCTCATTCACTGCATAGTTGTGCATGTGTATGTATTTAAGTTTAGGAAGTGTCTTAATTAGGGTTTTCTTGCTGGGAAGACACCATGACTGCAGCAACGTTTACAAAGGAAAATATTTAACTGGGACTGGCTTCCAGCTTCAGAGGGTTGATCCGTATTGTCCTGATGAAAAGCATGCAGGCCGACATGGTGCTGGAGGAGGAGCTGAGAGTTCTGCCTCTTCATCCACAGGCAGCAGGAGAAGGATGGTGTCCACTGGGCATAGCTTGAGTATACGAGACTTCAAAGCCCACCCCACAGTGACACACTGCCTTCAACAAGGCCACATCTCCTAGTAGTGCCATTCCCTGTGGTGAGCAAACGTACTAAAGCGCCACAGAGGAGACTATATCCCTTGGAAGAGATGGTCAGGTCCTGCGGCAAGTGGGAGGAGTCACAGGACCATTGATAAGAGTCATGGCCAAGGAACCTGAAAGGAAGTGTTTCTAGAGTTTCAAAGTGACAAAGTGAGCAACACACTTTGCCCCGCGAAGTGAAGGACAGGCAGGCTATGACTGAAGCTAAGGGAAAGAAGCTTCAAGAAAAAGCTGAGACCCCTCTGAGCTACACTCTCAGAAGATAACACGCCAGTTAAAATATGGGCAGTGGGAGTTCCAGAAGGGCACTGGGGGGAAAAACAGGACTAAAACTATTTAAAAAAAAAACTATTACTGAAGAACTTTCATAATTGGAAAATCAGTGTTCAGTTGAGATCTATGCTAAGACAGGGACACAGACCCCAAATGGTCCTGTGAAGGCACGGCATGAGAAAGACAAGTGCTTTTAAAAATAATTTAATATTTTAATTTTACTTTTTCGCTATGTGCACATGTATGTATGTACACATGTATGTATGTGGGTAAGTGTATGCCTGTGAGAATGAGATATTCACAGTCCAGAAAAAGGCATTGCAGCCCCTGGAGCTGGTGTTACAGGCAGATGAGCCACCCGATGTGGGTGCTGAGAATCGAAACTCAGGTCCTCTGGAAGAGAAGTAAATGCTTTCAGTCTCAGACACATCTCTCCAGCCCAGTTATCTTTTAAAAAAGAACAAAAAATTATCTATTCTTATTACTGTGTGTGTGAACAGGCGCAGGAGCCACAGGCAGCGAGCGGAGCTGGTAGGGGGCAGCAAGCGGAGTTTCAGGGTTGGGGGGGGGCAGCAAGCGGAGTTCAGGGTTGGGGGGGGGACAGCCAGTGAGCAGAGCTGGGGGGGGGCAGCCAGCGAGCAGAGCTGTGGGGGGGACAGCCAGCGAGCAGAGCTGGGGGGGTGGGGACAGCCAGTGAGCCGACAGAACCCGGGTCTTGCATGGCAAGCGTCCACCCATTTAGCCCTTGTGCCAGTTTATGGAGTGTAAATCAAAGCAGCAACTACATAGACAGCAGCCTTCTCTGTAGCAGCAACTAATGGCAGACGCCATGGCCATCAAATTCCCACTGTGCCCAGGAGTTACACAGCTGGCCAAGGAACCTCGACCCCACATCATTTTCATCCTCCCCACCTCTAATCCTCTCTATGAGATTGTTTGACTTTCTGCTGTATAACACATTGCGTGTATCACCTTTCTGAAGGGAGATAATCTCTACCCAGATGGAGGGGGCAAGGACAGACTACAGAAACAACTCCTTCCAAGTCCAGCTTGGTGAGCTTGTAAGTTAGTTTACTGGGGACTATAGCCATGTGCGAGGACTGGGCAGGCATGTCACTGCAAAGTTTCATCCCTGAGTGGGTGAGAACTCAGGAAGTCTGTGTGCTCCTGAGCCTCCTGCACAGCTTGCAGGCAGTTCCATTAAAGAGCCCCCTCACCCTCCCGAGGGTCTCAGTGAGTCTTGTAAGTTTTGTGAACTCTTGAGCCTTGTCAGTTTCTTGTGAATTTCTTAGTCTCATTTCCGTTGCTGTGATAAACTATATATAATATATATATATATATATATATATATATATATATATATATAGATATCCTGATAAAGCAGCTTAGGGGAGAGAAATCGTTTCTTGGGCTTTCACTTCCCGTTAGTCGGTCACAGTAAGGAAGTCACAGGGGCAGAGTGTGAAGCAGATAGTCACACCCAATCAGGAGCAAGAGAATAAGCATGTGGTGTTTGCTTGCTTATTTTTTCCACTCTTTAAAAAATGTTTTATTAATTTTAAAAGATATTCATTCATTATACAATGAAATAGCATATTTACCCATCTTCCCCTCCCAAGTCTCCCTCCCATGTGCTTTCCAGTGCCCCCTCAACTTCTTATCTGTTTTTCCTGAGAACCAGGTAGGTCCAGTTAGTGCTACCCATATGTGCTTGGGTGTGGGCTCAGCTCCAGAGCACAGGTGCTGTGACCTGTGTGGCTTTGGGCTTGCCCTGACTAGAGATTTGAAAGAACTAAGAAGGACAGATGGCACAGAAAGGCTGGGGTTTGGTGGTTACCCACATTGATGGAAACGCACCAGCAGCCTGGACACTCAGCCATGTTCATTGTCTACAGCTGAGCGAGGAGGGAAGCTGTGTATAATCCTGGGAGATATCTCTCTAGAAGAGCAGTCTCCAGCTTCAGTCGTCCAGAGGAGGAAAGCATACATGGTTTTAGCTCAAGGTCAGTTGCCCATCAGCATTCGTTTGGATCAAAGGAAGGCTTTGCCATTCCCCTGACTCTCAGCTGGGGAAGTCCTTGGGATGACCTTGAGGCACTTGGATCATTGACATGGCCGTACTCATGTCAGCCACACACACTCCCACGGGATTTCATCTGCTTCCCATACACAGGACACACACCAGTGGCTATGCTCTCAAAAAAAAGACAGTATGTCCCCCCCTCCCCTGGTGCCAGCCACTGGTCCTCAGCAAGAGCTGGGGCCTGAAAGTCATCTCTCCTACCTATAACTTTGACCACTTGTGTATCTCTCTGTTCATTGCTGCTCACTGCAAGAAGTTGTTCATATGACCAAGGTTGTGAAAAGCCCAGGCCTATGAGCATAAACATCACCAAAGGCAATTTGATAACATGGCCATTTAGCATAATAAAAACAGTGGGCTTTATCCAACTATGGGTGTTCTAACTAGAGAATGGTGTTGCCCACACTAGGCTGAGTCTTCTCACACTGATTAAATTAACTAAGACAACCCCCATCAGGCATGGCTGCAGATCAACCCTGTGTTGACAGCCTGTCTTTGAGACTTTCTTCCCAGTGATTCCAAGTCACGTCACGTTGGCAGTTAAAGGTGACTGTCATATGACCCTTGTGAGCCTTTCTTCTTCCCACCATTGATGGATATTTTAATTCCTAAGAAATAGCTACACAACATAGATGAAGGAAATATTTGAAGACTAAGAGATATGTGAGCAATCAAATGAGATAATGCAACAATGGAAGAAGAAAAGGGATCTGGAAGCCACACGTCAAGAAACTGCCAGGGAGACATTGCAAATTTACTAAAAGAGCAATATCAAATTTGAGATGGCTTTTTAAAACTGGGCAGCAATTTCATGGCTGATTGCCAAGCAGAAGTCGCAGAGAGAGAGAGAGAGAGAGAGGAGAGAGAGAGAGGAGAGAGAGAGAGAGAGAGAGAGAGAGAAGAGAGAGAGAGAGAGAGGAGAGAGAGGAGAGAGAGAGAGAGAGAGAGAGAGAGAGAGAGCGTTTAAGATCCTGTATTATGTATGGTGTAGAGATACTGGTTATACAGGAATATGAAAAATGTTGCTAATGGACTTCTGTGGTGATACAGGGCTAACTATGCATTGTAGTAGATTAGTGAGGGCGTAGAAGTCGAAAGGACACTAAGCAAAAGGAACAAAATGAAAACTTAGATGGTAGAAAGAAGAAAGAAAAAAGTCAGGAAAATAACAGCAAAATGATTCAAATATATAATATGCAATAAAAATAAATGTAAATGAGTTAAAAAAATTTAAAACAGAAGACTCAGTCTGGGAAGACATTCTTCATTCCTTTGGCATTTTGAGCTAATCTTCTGGTTTCCTTTTATCCTCTGTTGATGTAGGAAGAGGTCACGTTTCATGGCAAGAGCAACTGCATGCATCCAGTCTGGAGGTCAGGTCTCATGTGGTGCATCTTCATGAGTCTGATCAGATTCTGGAATTAACTTCTCTCCTATTATTCTGCTGTGCTTACTGGGGCATCGTCGGGGGATTTCTTTTCCACAGCTCTACTCAGATCTTAAAAACAAGGCAAGATGAAGGTGTAGGGTGTCAGATTCTATGCAAAGTGGTCGGAGAGATGCAAACCATGGGCTGAAAGTCTAGAGGACTCATATATGTATGTCAGTTCATATGTGTACTTGGGTGTGTCTTTGTCAGCATATGTGTGTGTGTGGGTGCTTGGGTGTGTGCATATTAGCATGCATGTACGTATGTGTGCATGCATCCACATTGGTATGTATGTGTTAGGGTGTGTTTACATTATATGTGCATATTATCATGTGTGTATTTGGGTATGTTCATGTTGTCATGTGTATGTCACTTCATATATTAGTGTGTGTGCACATCAGCATATTTGGGTATGTACATGCTGTCATGTATACATGTCAGTTAATGTTTTAGTATGTGTGCACAACAGCATGTGTGTGTTTGGGTGTGTACATGCTGTCATGTATACATGTCAGTTAATGTTTTAGTATGTGTGCACATCAGTGTGTGTGTTTGGGTATGTACATGCTGTCATGTATACATGTCAGTTAATGTTTTAGTATGTGTGCACAACAGCATGTGTGTGCTTGGGTGTGTACATGCTGTCATGTATACATGTCAGTTAATGTTTTAGTATGTGTGCACATCAGCATGTGTGTGCTTGGGTGTGTACATGCTGTCACATGCACATGCTAGTTCATGTGTTGGTGTGACATCAACCCCTGGAGGACCCAGCGCTGGAAGGGCTGCAGTCAGAGTCCACTTCCTTGGACAGCGGTGGTCAGTTGATGGATGCACAGGGACAGCCATTCTTCCCTAGTGTTGCTTTGGACTGCGCTGGACCCAGCACCCCAAACCCGGAGAGTTCCTGGCACTCTGAACGTCACCAGAGCAGCAACATCACAGCTTCCCTCTTGTGCTTGTATTGTAGTTTGTCTTATCCTTTGGACCGATGAGGTTTTTATACCCTTTGCCAGAAAGCAGAGTCTGGCCTCTCTCCCTCCTTCAGGGTCTTGCTTGGCATAGGCATGGAAACCATCAACAGAGCTGTGCTCCTAAGGTGCTCACATACAGTTCTGATGGCTACTGATGATGCAGTGTAGACACAGAGTGCAAATTAGACACATGCCAGAAGGACACGGACCTCCTTTGTGTGTGCCATGTTAGTCTCAGCTCTGGCTTCCTGTCAAGCTGCTGAGCTGGTGGCTATTGGAGTCAGGACAGTAACCCTCACAGCTTCCACTGCTTACTGTAGAAGGCTGCTGATAGGTGAGTACTCTGCCCTACAGCTAGTTCCTGGGAGCCGAACAAAGATGGGATTCTGTCCACAGGCACAGCCCACACCATGTCCCATCCATGGGCACAGCCCATACCATGCCCTGTCCATGGGCACATCCCACACCATGCCCCACCCATGGGCACAGCTCACACCATGCCCTGTCCATGGGCACAGCTCACACCACGTCCCACCCATAGGCATAGCTCACACCATGTCCTGTCCACGGGCACAGCTCACACCATACCCTGTCCATGGGCACAGCTTACTTTCCAGACTGCTATTACCTATGTGGCAGCATGGCAAATTTCAGTTGTTATATTATTTATTTAAAATGTCCTTACCCACATAGTCTCATTATCTATATACATGGGTATGCACATATATGTATACAAACAATGTATTAAGAATGTACTTCTTTACTCCTGAAATTTTCATACATTTATATATCCCTACTTCTCTTCTCAAACTACCCCATATCTCCTGTAATGTGTTATTCTCCCATTGTCATATATGGATCTGTTTGTTATTTTGTTTTATTGTTGTTGTTTTGTTTTGTTTTTTGATAAGTTGCTAAGTCCAGTAGTGCTGCCCAGGAATACAAGGGCACATCCAATGAACTATGAAAAACATACTAGTGCCCACACCCAAAAAAAGAGATTCTTCTACAATAGCTATCTATCACCCTCAGTAAGGAGTACAGTCTGGAAAGTTCCTACCCTATTTATGTCAGAATTTTGGCTGGCTTTATCTTGTATAGATGGTGTGTGTGTGTGTGTGTGTGTGTGTGTGTGTGTGTTTTCAGGCAATCATAACTAGTACAAGTTTATGAAGGAAATAGTCATGCTATGCCAGGAGAAAGCATTCACAGTATTCCTTCCCTCATGTACTCCTACGTGGTCTTCATCTTATCTTCAGATATTTCCTTGAGCTTTGATGGGAGGTGTTGATAAATTCTATATTATTTTAAGTTCAGGTTCCAACATCTATACAGGGAATGATCACAAGTTAGTTACGGAACTTGTTCATTGTTCTTTGGGGCCATTGGTTCGTCTTCTGTCAGAATGCTGAAGGAGGCTGATGAGAAGATGCATGTGAAGTTCTGCACGTTCAAAGAAGATATATGTTGAGTTATGAATGTTCTGTTGTCTCTGTATACCAGAACTGATGATGTTAAATATAACACTTTCAAGTTACTCTTTTTTTAAATATTTAAACACTTTTATATTCAAAAAGAAACTGAGCAGAAAGTACAAAAGCTTGCAATGTTTTCTTACTTACACAAAAGTATAGCGCCTTGGAATTTTGAGCCCCTTATTAGAGTTGTACATTAGGTACTATTCATGAGTATTCAAGTTACTCTTTTTTTCCTTGCAAGTTTTTTTAGATTTGTTCTACTCCATCTGTAAGTGAAGAAGTAAAAAAACAAAAACAAAAACAAAAACAAAAACAAAAAAACAAAAAACAAACAAAAAAACCCCCCAATACTTAAAATATGATTTTTTTGTCTGACTACATAGAAAGAAGTATGTGATGATTCTTTAAACATTGCCATTTTATGGCCTCAGTCCTGGTGGATATACTTCTTGGGGGTTTTCTGAGTTATAGTGTAGCCCTTCTGTGTATTGTTTCTTTGCTCTTTTATATTGGAAATATTTTCATTAACCATTGCTTTTTTTCCTCTTATTTGCTTTTTTTTTTAGTGAGTATATTTTTCATACATTTGTTGGTGGTTTTTTTTCATCTTTTGCTCTCTTCATTTACTGATATCTGTAAATACCTTTTTATGAAACTACTGTTTATGATTTCCATTTTCTTTGCATTTTTTTCTTTTCCCAAATAATGGATTTTCTCCCCATGTTGCTTATTTTCTTCTTTTCAATGATCGTTTAAGTGATTCCTCTCTAAGACTGAATTAGTCAAAAAGAGAAACTGTAATATTAATATATATGTCCTATATATCGTATATAAGGTATATATATATACCTGTAAGAAAACACAGTCTCAAGTTTGATATTTTTGCCACCTCCAATTTTATTTTATTGTCTTGTGTTTCATAAAAGTGAATGTTCCATTATATTTTTAAGAAATCAGTCATCCCAATGCACTTGCTCCAAAACAAGACATTTCTAGTATGAACATGGTTGGGTTTTTCTATTTTGTTTCTCTTTTTCCTATTTGACCTTCTTCCCATTCCCTCCTTTTCTTTTCTTTCTACCCGTTTTTTGTCGTTTATTACTTTAGTTTATACTAACTTTGCTTAGAGTCTATGTTGTTGAATTATTTTTAAAACACAGTGCTTACACTTGAAGAATTTCATTATTTCAATATCATTTAGTTGTAGAAAAATAATAATGACAAGATGCAGGTGCTGATTCTCATGTGTGTGGCTTGCCAGTGAGGGAGACTCTTTGCCTCAGTTTCCACATCTGTGAAATGGGGTTAATGAGAACACTTTGTGCTGGATAATCACAAAGCTAGCCTGGCATGCTTTCCAAGCTGAGTCGCTACTAACGACTGATTATGTCACCTCATGGGGAGGGTGGAAGAGGCCATCTTAGGTCACCTTTCTCGTCACCAGAATAGGAGTATCTAGTTGTTTTAAGTGAGAACAGTGTTTGTTTGTTTGTTTGTTTTAAAGACCCTCTGTGAGGGACCAGTGGAGGTGGAACAAAAGCTACAGACTCAGACTCCCAGCTGGTTCTCCCTCTATGCTGAGATTAGAAAGTTGTGACCCTTTATCTAAAACAAAATTGGGTCTGAAAGCATCTAATATGTAACCATATTGTTCCCAGAAACCAAGATCAATAATTGTGAACTGTAGCAAAATGCCACAAGAAAGTAGATTCCACAATTCCAACCACAGGCCTGGAGCCTCTGGCTGTCCCTGGCTAACACAGCGAGGGCCTTACTGTGGAGGAGAGGAACACCTGTGCTGGGGGCTGGGGCGCTGCACAGTGGTTAAGAGCAGCACTAATCAGCCGGGCTTTCCCCCTCACCCCTCGAGGCTTAAGGGGGAGGCAAAAGATGACAAAGATCTGCAGTCAAGCCAGGGAGGCAAATCCACACGCACAGTTCACACTGTTCTGAGACCTCTTAGGCTTTAAGCTCACTCAGTTCCGAGGTAGCACTCTGTGGGTAGGCTGTATCGTCAGACCCCACTTTCTGGGTGAGACCCTGAGACAACGGAGGTCCTATTTGGAAGGTCTGGCCATGCAGGAAAGGGAAGCTGGGACAGCACCTGGCACCGGCCATTCACACACAGCGTCTTTAGCTAGAGCTGTTGGAACCCTGGGTTCTAGTTTTCTTAATGCTGGCCAACGTAGCTTCTGGGGCAAGCGTGCTTAAATGTTGAGAACCCAAGCTTGCCGTCCTGGCTTTTCAAACATGTGCTGGATGCTTTTAAATGCCTGCTACCACAGCTGAGAAGACCTGAGCAGGAAGATTGAGGAATCGCCTAGATTAGATTGGTCTGTGGGAACTTCTGTTGAGATCATCTTGATTGCAAACTGATGCAGCACACTCCTCGCACAGGGGCAGCAGGGCCTGGGCAGATGGGCTTTATAAAGAAACAGGGTCAGCTCCACCCTGGGAGCGGGGCAGTAAGCAATGTCTCCGGATGCTCTGTGCTGTACGTCCTTGGCTACGAGTGAACTTCCTGGTTGGAGGCAATGCTGTATAGAGCAGCTGAGTCCTGCCTTCCAGCGCTACGTGAGCTCCTGCCCTCACCTCCTTCAGTGCCTGTGACCAGGAAAGGTAAGCCAGATAAGCCTCCTTTCTCTTAAGCCCCTTTGATCATGTTTTCCAAGTGACAAAAACAGATCTAGGACAGCAAGCAAACGCATTATGCCACCTGCCACCAGGGAAGATAAAGATGAAGGATGGCAGCTCAGTCTCGCATCCTCCACCTGGCTTACCTGGGAGATGCTGTTAGGTTTCCTACCTATTTACCTCCCCTTTCGTCCCCATGAAGAACTTTTCCAGGCCTTCCTCACTTGTCTCTGATGACAACAGGATGGGTACGCCACAGCTGCCTGTGTGCTGCCATCTTTCGTGTGTGCACACAAGAATAAGACCTTCCTTACCCTCGCCCTCAAATCAGTCGCCTCTCTTCCCAGATGGAGCAGGAGCTCCTGGGTGCAAAACAAGACCTGTGGGAGAAATTCCAGTGCCTGGGATCCTCCCAAGTGTCCTAGTTGGCGCCGCCGTGAGTGTTTGTTCCCACCGTCCCCCCTGTCTGACTTCTATGAAGGTGTTGAATAAACTGTGAGGTTTCCGCCCAGTCAGAGCCGGGTGGTATTAGTCCCTAAAGACTTGGTCAGCTGAAATAGTAGTGGGTTGTAGAGAGGCTCCCTGGTCTTTCTCCTGCCCCCTCAGGCCCATCTCTGAGAGCTGTTCTTATAGTCAGGGACATGCCTGGAAGAGCCAGTAACTAAGGCGAACGGAGGGACAGCATCATTGTATAACATTTACCGAACTGAGAGTACTTACTTCTGAAATTGGGTCGCTCCAGCTGGAGGAGGGTTGGGGTTTGTAGGACAAAGGTAGCAAATAAAGACACTGAGTACAGGTGTGAGCGCGCAGCCCTGTGGGGCTCGTGGTTTCCCTGTATGCTGCTGCAGAGTCCCTCTTCACGGTTATGTCTGCTGACCACTTCTGAGTGGCTGGTGGCACCCTGCTTTTCTTTGGTACCGTCACAAACACAAGCAGTTGATTACTGTTTATGTCTGCAAGCAAGCAAGCCTCGGGTCCCCCATAAAGCCCCACTGGCTCTCATGGTTGAATGTGACACAGACAGGCTCATGTGTTCTTTGACTGGCAGTTGACCGGCTTCGAGGAGGTGGGTCCTGAGGACCTAGGAAGTAGAGGTCCTCTGGTGGACTCACTGTGTGTTGTATGGCTGGCGTTATGGGGAGGTAGTGAGAGAACAGAAGGCGAGGTCTAGTTGGAGAGGGTAGCCCACTGGGGGTGTGTATCCCGCCTCCATCACGGCTTTGTTCTGCTGCCTGTCTTGCATGAGGTGAGTAGCTTCTGCCACAGAGTAGCCTCTGATGCCGTGGTAATTATGCCCTCCCCACAGATCCAGAACTGACAGAGCTGGACCGCACAGCCCCTGAAAACCGTGAGCTGAGGAAAAAACAGTTCCTCCTTTAAGTTGTTGTCCCAGAGACAGAGAGTCTGGCGAACTCTGCCTTTGTTTGTTTGCCCTTTGTTTTTAGGCTCGGTCTCATTTTAATTTCCTGAAAAGCTAGTAGACTAGGGTCGCATGACACCTAAGAAAGTGATCAAATACAAACAGTACTTATTTATTGTCAGGTTTCCATAAGTTCTATCCAGGTGTTGGCCTCCTGAGTTCTCCATTCAGGAGCCCCCAAGCAGCAGCCAAGGTGTCATCTGGGCCATCCCTCCCACCTGAGGCAGGGTCCTCCCTCAAGGTCAGCGGGAGTGGGCACAGTCCAGACATTCGTAGTTGGCAGGAAAAAGGCTCCTAGCTCCAGGAAGCCCTGCTGGTCTCTATTGATGCAGGGCTCTCTCTCACACAGGCAGCTCATGGCATGAGCTCTCTCTCTCTCTAAGGTGGACAGGAGGAAACCCACTGCAGCAGAGTTGTCATTAGGTGGTGTCAGAAGACCGCTTTAGAATTCAACAGTTATGTGCATCTCTTAGGCAACCCATGCCTCTGTATCTCTCTTAGCTACTGTATGTCTTTATTTCTTGGGCTGATATCAGCTTAATTTCCTCAAAGACAGTCTTCCCAGTGAGAAGCCTCTGGCATCTTAGGGAATCCTTCCTGGGCTAGGAGGCCAAGGGTACAGGTTAATGTCCACCCACAAGTGTGGTCCATTGTTGGAAGGGCAGAGCAGGCCAGATTACAGTACTTGCCAGAAGTCTAGATAGTAACTCAACAGAAAGAAACCCTTTATTTCTCCATGCCTTTCTTTTCCTGGTTTGAAAACGACCCACATCATAGGTTGTGGTGGGGAATAAAAGAAGGGCACCTGGTATACACTAAGCACTCAATAAATGTCAGTAGCATCCTTATTGATCTCATTTTGTATTCGTCACGTGAGAGTATGCTCTCAGCCAGCTCCCATTTGATAATGATGACACGTGACTCAGCCTGAGTCTTCTAGCGTGTGCTTGTAGGGTCATTGCGAGTTGTTCATGCAGGAGTTTTATCCTCTGGGCTGTATATTACTGTATAGTGAGCTCCCGGCAGCAGAGGTGTGAAAGAAATCAGGTGAGATGAGTTGCTTTACTGTAGCATCCAAAGAGAAGGTTCTGGTCCCTCCAGCTGGGGTCTCGGCTTGGCAGCTTCCTTCTGGATGCTGCTCTTTCAGCTCTCCTGACTCTGAGTTTCTCTGGTTTCACACACATATAGACACTGGGAAGTCAGCCACTTCCTGGTGATGAGGGGTGTGGGCCTCAAGTCGTGTAAGCCGCACTAAACAGTGGCCATTATAGACAAATATCCGCTGGACCTGCAGGATGAAAGCCGGTGCCAGTGCCTGGGTTAGTGGCTCTAAAAAGCACAAGTTTAGACTGCTGAGAAGTTACATCTTCTGGTCATGATGACTTTGTGCTGCCTGCTAACTCCACACTGGACAGTGCCAGTCAACATTCCAGCCTGGACAGAGGAGGACGCACAAGGGCAGAGTTGGTTTTCTTCAGGGATGGCCTCCCTGATAGGTTGACTTTGCCTGTATTCAGCCCTGTGCCCAAGTCCATATGGGCATTTTGAGTACTTGCATTTATATTCATGTCATATGACTGAGGGGATTTCTCAGTGCACTTGCTAGACAGTGGGTCCTTTAGGGTCTCAGACTGTACACTGGTCCTATATTATAATTGATGCTAAGGAGAATAAGTTATCAATGAATGGAGGGCAGGGTAAGTTTTCAAAGTTATAGATTTTATAAAGCACCAAAAATATCAAAGCAAACCTAAGTTCGCATCAGGAATATTGTCATTATGTACTTTCTCAGGTAGATTTTGTTTTTTTCAAAATGCCCAACCTCGGATGCCCAGATTAATGCACTGTCCATCACTTCGGTTTGTCTCTTCAGTGGTGATGCTATCCTGGGACCCTGTGTGCTCCGATGAGGGCCTAATGTACTCCAACCACTCTTTATAGGGACACATAGTAGGACATCTGTGACTCTTGCCACCAGGAACCTTACAATTTGGCTGTGAAATATATATTTAAAAGTTCCAGATATCTTTTAAGAAGCTGGATGTGGTGGCACACATCTGTAATTCCAGCACTCAGGAAGTAAAGGCAGATAGATCTCTGTGTGTTTGATGCCAGCTGGTCTACAGATAGAATTCTTGGACAGCCAGGACTACACAGAGAAACCCTGTCTCAAAACACCAAAAACCAACAACCAAAAAAAAAAAAAAAAAAAAAAAAAAAAGGTTTTGGATAATGTTCATTTCTTTACATAGTTTTTGTGTTCTATGTTAGGCAAACCACTAGCTAATTTCAGCATGTCTTTGGATGTCATATGGTCATATGTAACACAACACATGACATGATGTTGGCACATTGTCAGTGTCTGAGGGATCATATCCTAAGCCTCTCTTCTGATTTCTTCTTTAGACTCTACTCAAATTCATTTAATAAGTATAGGCTATATTTTTAGAATATATTTTATGTTTTAGTATTTATTTGTTTATTGAGTGGTGTGTGTATGTACGTATGTATGTATTATGTTACGTGTGTATATATGCTTGTGCCATGACACATGTGTGGCGGTCAGAGGACAACTTGTAGGGCTTGGTTTTCTCCTTCCACCATGTGGGTCCTGGCATTGAATTCAGGTCACCAGGCTTTGGGGTAGTTGGCTTTTCCCACTGCGCCATCTTGCCATCCTATTAGTATTACTCATAATTATGTTACTAATTACCTAAGCTATCAAAATGCTCAATGCACTGTCCATGTTTAATCATGATATAGCATAAACTATTTTTCAATAATTTGAGGGAAAGTAGAAACTAAGATTTAATATTTTTCTTGTACATTTTAAAACATTTTCTACATTTGTAAAATATATAAGGAACTCAGATAACTCAGTAGTAAAAAAGGATTTAAGTATGAATTTTTCTACAGAAGACAAAAATGAGAAGCAATTTCAGGAGATTGTGTCCAATGTCCATAATCATGAGGAAAATGCAAAATATCACAATGAGATACTGCCTCTCACGCATTGGGAGAACTTGTTACCAAATGCAGAAGTTGATAGATGCTGGTGAAGATCAAATAGACACTACATTACCCATCTTCAGAATATGCAGAGTGCCCGACTTGCGACTGATCCTGAATTTCAAATCAAATAGGGTTTACTATTTCCCTGGCTGCCGTAGGCTGACATCAATGCCATTGCTGCTCTTAGGAGAATAGACATGTAGGGAACAAAGGGACTGAAGGCGACCATCCAAGGTTGAAATGAATACACTGCCAAAGCAAAGGGAAACACACACACCCACACACACACACACACACACACACACACACACACACACACCACACACACACACGTGCGCACGCATGCATAGAAGCGCATGTGCCTGTGCACTCCAGAAGACAGTGTCAGGTCCCCAGAGCTACTCAGAGCAGGAGATCTGAATGCTTCTGCTCACTGAGCTGTCTTCCCAGTGCCCTCTTCCCATCCTTTCATGAGAAGGGAACAACGAAACATAAATTCTCCAGGGCAGGCTCTGAAGAGGAAACTCACAGAGCAGTCTTCCGTGTGAGGTGGCACGCTGCGGAAGTGAACTTGCAAGCACTTCGCCCTCAGGGGAAGGGACATCTTGCACTATGGGTTAGGCTGAGGGTCAGCACTGGTAGGAACTATATGTGAGAGCTGGCGAGGCCTCGGCATCCCCAAGCTGTTTAAACCAGCGGCCACAGTGGCCGGCGGCACCAGGCAATCCAGCAGGGCTAGCATCAGCTGCCTCAGATGCTTCAGGACAGTGAGATGAGTTTTCTCTGGAGCGATGAGGAGCTCCAGGTGGCTGGAAGATAGCCTCATCTCACCTTGCTGTGTGCGTTACTCTCCCATGCTGGACCTAAGCACCCTCCAATCACCATTCAGAGTACCTGAGACCCAAAATGTCCTTGCACTAGTTGGACAGTGAGCAGAGAGGAGCACAAAGTCACCCAGAGACCTCTCAGGGCAGAGCCCTCGCTGACTTACCCACCGTTGATCTCATCTACTTACCATTTCTAACTCTGGATCTAGGCAGATGGCAGTGGTTTGGCAGATAGACCTAAACATGACTTCACGGCACAATCCTGTGTTGCATCCTGTTTCCCCACCCTGTTCTACCTCCACATAACAAACTCAGGCAACAATGAGGGTGGTGCCCTTTTCATTAGGCTATGATCACATCACCATAGGTGGCAAACATGGTGGTTGTCACCTCTCAGCCAAGACGCCGGACACGTGACCGTAGACAGGGCTGTGACACAGAAAGCTAAGGTCTCTCCTAACAACGAGGGCGACAGGGAAGAAGGAGAGCCGAGATCTGGCTGCCAGATGTGGGCAGAGAACAGATGGGCCAGACAGACGGGAGATGCAAGTGTGGAACGTGCACAGTGTCACCAGGGCGCTGTGTCTGAACTGCCGAGGGACTCATTGGACACCCGGTGTCAGCAATGTCAGATGCTAACTGCTTTGAGAATCCTTCCTAGCCTCCAGTACAACAAAAACCCATTATCCTTCTCCATCTTGTGGCTTGTTTTACATCTAAAACAATCCATCTAATGCATTTTACTTAGAGCCAGGAACTTTCATGTCCATATTAGGCTCCTTTGTGAAGCCCAGTATGGGATGGTCAGTGTTGTCATCTCACTATAGGCCCTCTCTGTGCATATAAGGTATCTTGAAATTACAATTGGCCGAGGTGTGTATTAAGACATTAGCTCCTTTTATTGTTGTGACTAAATGAGTGACGAGATGGAACTTAATGGAGGGATCTTTGAGCTTCAGTTAGAAAAGATGTCATCCATTAGGTAGGAAATAATGACAGTGGGGCAGAGACAACTGGCCGGGAAATGGACATTAAGTGGGGCCACACTGCAAAACCTCAGGTCTTGGCCTCAGTGACCCACTTCCCCCAGGATGGCTCAGCCTCCAAAATCCCTCAGCCGTTTCAAGCACTGCTGACCAACTGAGGACCATGTTTTTAAGCACATGACTCCATGGGGGACATTTCAATTCAACCCCCAACAGCGCGTGTAGCACGTGTTCAGGATTTATGTGTAAATCCATTGTCAACACGAGTGTAAATCCATTGTCAACACGAGTGTAAATTTATTGTCCACACGAGTGTAAATCCATTGTCAACACGAGTGTAAATCCATTGTCAACACGAGTGTAAATCCATTGTCAACACGAGTCAGTGCAGAAAACCCTTCTGTCCCACAGATTCTCACAAAGCCATGTCTGAGTTTAAGGAACGCTCCTTCGAACACCACCCCAGCCTGTGAGTCCTGTCAGTACCTCATGAGGCAGAACTCAGCCACACATGGGTCACTCTGCAGCTCTGAAACCTTGTCTGTGCTTCTGGAGGCCCACAATCTTTACAGTGCCGTGGCCAACATGTTCTCATACCTCAGGTGTTGGCTCTCCTCAGCGGTACAAAGATGGCCGCCCGCCTCTCCCATGGGCATCTCTGTTCCAGTTACTTCATAGCAACAGACAGGCATGCTCCCTTATGAAAAGGAGAGGCTCCTGTAGCTCAACATCTCCAGAGTCAAGGTCCAGAGCCTCATCCGGCCATGGCCTTCTTGCTGGCAGTCTCCCCAAGTGACCCCAGTAATCACTTGGTTAGAGACAATGGGTGCATGTGTACGTGTGAGTCACTTGGTTGCCTCCTCTGCCCAGCTCTCTCCTATGATGGCTTTACTGTGATGCTTACCTAGTCTTACTCACCTCTCAAAGAGCGCCTTCTGTTTTTCAATGCTTAGGGTTGGCATCCTGGGCCTTACACATGCTAGACAAGCAACAAGCACTCAACAGCTGAGCAATGTCCCCAGCTGGGTGGTCCATCTTGTCAACCTAACAAAACCGAGAGCGGCCTAGGAAGAGCGACTCTTGATTGAGGGTTCACCTGAGGGTTTGCCTCCATCAGCTTGACATGCGGTGGACGGGCAGGGGCGGGGTTCTTCTTTGATGGTTGCCATGGAAGGGCTCAGACCCCTGATGGACAGTAGTCCTGGATGGTATGAGAGAGCAGGGTAATCTGCCGTGGACGCCTGTAATCTGTCTTCCTCCATGGTCTCTGCTGTACTCCCCTGCTCTGACTTTCCTTCATGGATGTGGACATGGAAGAGGAAGCCCACTAAACCCTTCCTTTCCCAGGTTGGTTCTTGGTCAGTGTCTTATCACAGCAACAGGACACTAGATACTCACAGTGGGATTATGTTTCTACCCTCTGATAGCGGAAGGGGATTGGATTGCAATGCACAGCGCCTTGGGTAGGCGAAGCCATTGCAGTTGACATCTACATGCATTGCCTCTCACTCTGCTCCTTGGCTGTCTCCTCCTCCAGCGTCACTCCCATGCCTGGAATTTTATCTGGCTGTTTTATAGGGCAGTGCCTGACCTGACCCTAGTGGCCACCCTGTGACAATATGGTCACTGCTTTTTTAAGTAGCTCTCAGCTTTGACTAATGCAGTCCCCTAGGTCTTGCTTGTTAGCAACCATGTAACAAGGGGACACTGTGCCCAGGCGACACGTTCTTCCTGCAAACTGCTCCTTGGCCAAGGCTCTCGAGCTCTCTTCTTTTTTGTTAACTACAGCTCCTATACTGATGCCACTCACCTTTCTGACAGGTGTGCCCTGTACCTCTCTATGTGAGCTACCAATGAGCATTCACACAGGGCAGGAGCTGTCTTGGGCACATAGCCTCACTTCCTGTCATGTTGCCATGCTTCTGCACATCAGCACTTAGACATCCTTGCTCACCAGTTACAAATTCACTTAGCGGATCTCTCCCCCAGCCCCATTTCTTCATCTTGTCTGCAGGGATATCCTGAGAAGCTCTGTCAAGTATTTTGCTGAAGGCCAGACACACCCATCACCCTGCCTAACAACCCTACGGGGAGAGGAAACAAGATTAGATGGGGGTGACTGGCCAGGGCTGCTGGCCTCTCGGCAGTCACCACTTCCTTGTGCCTGAGCTCACAGACCATCCTGCCGTGATGAGTTCTGGCAAGAATCAATATTAGCTGTTAGTTCCTATTTCAGGAAACTTCTCCTCTTCTGCCATTCTTCCCTCCACCTCTAGCCCCACCCCTGCTCTTCCCTCCACCTCTAGCCCCACCCCTTTAAAAATGGACGCTCAACTTCTCAGCTTGCTCTTCTCGCTTTTGTTATTAATCCTCGAATCTTCCACCACAGCCATGTCTGCAGAGAATAACGGGGTGTTTCTTCCTGTCTTCCTGCCACGGTTTCACTCTGTGGGCAGCACCATTCATCTCGCACAACTCCCAAGCTCACCATGGGACCCAAATGAGAAAGTTCCCTACACAACACCTAGGATATACCACTGAGCCCTCTAGCCAGGCCTAACTTGCCCTTTGAGTTGCACTTTGTGATGTCATACATTGGGGGGAAAATTATTCAGGGAATTTGAATACTCAGCCTGATTGTGGGTCTGAAATCAGATCTAACTGAATTTTAGTTTCCCCGGCATCCCATTTCCTAAGTTGTACTGAGGAAATGGATAATCACCGGCGTAGGGCACACAGGTGCTTTTTGCTGCTTCAAACATGTAAATGGAATGTCAGCATTCTAGCTTAAGTGGCATAGTATTAGAAACCTGAGTGTTTCAGTTACAAAAAGCCTGCCTGAATAGTAAAGATTAAGGACTTGACAGGCCCCTTGTAGTGGGAACCTAGTGATCCTGTTGATACGTGTTAGTTGGGATGTTGCTACTGCTAATTGGCAGATTGCCCAGATACCCAACCTCTGTCAAGCTAATGGTATCATCACCCAGGCTGCTCTCAGTGTGAGATTCCCTGCCCCAGAAGTCCTTACAGCAGGGGAAACTGAGGCAAATGGCAGTCAGAAGCAACTAGGCTCCCATTATAAACTGCTGCCTGAGCCTTGTGTCTACACTCACGAATTTGGGTCTTTCTGTATTCTCATCTTAAATGTTTGAGGGGTTCCTCAGGTGGGGCCCCTGCTTCTCGCTCCACCAGACAGGGTCACTCACATGTGGCTGTGGTTCAGGCTATTCCTGTCATCTAACATAGTTGCTGGAATCACGAGGCATTGGCTCTGTGCTGGCTGGTACCCCAGCAATGTGGATGCTAAGATGACAGCCTACATCTTCAGGATGCACAAATTAGAGCTGATGGATGGGAAGCCACTAATAAAATGTCACATCTCATAGATGTAGATGGGGATGGGGCCAGTGATAAAGTGAGACCATCAGGCTCTGACATACACGCCTTCCCGCCATATTATTGACAGGGGGCATAGTATTGATCAAGCTGCCAAGATTATCCTATTATGCAATTAGAATATTAGATTTGCATTTTTAATTCCTTTAGAAGAAATTGGCCTGGGGCAATTATGGCAGTGAAATATTAAGATGGATCCAGCTCCGTGGAAAGTAAGAACTCAGGAGAAGCTTTTAGGAGTATGCAGCCACCATCAGGGAGATGGTCTGCTCAGGAAAAGAACAATAACTAAGCAAGAAGAACATATCCAGGCCGGGGGGGGGGGGGGGCTTCTGGGAACAGGACTTTGCAGGGTAGATGTGAGCATAGCGTGCAGTCTAAACCTTAGCCCACGGGTGACATGGCACATGCTGTGTGTGCACATGTATCACTTTGCCTGGGGGTTTGATCCCTGGACAAGTGAGGACCACTCTTCCTCTCAGCTGACAATGTGTGTTTCTTACACCACAGAGCAGAGCTCTGCAGGATGTCCCTCTCCTCCCTTTCAGAACTATGAGCCAAATGAAAACCCTTTCCTTCCTCACTTTCAGAATGATGAGCCAAATGAACCCCCTTTCCTTCCTCACTTTCAGAATGATGAGCCAAATGAACCCCTTTTCCTTCCTCACTTTCAGAATGATGAGCCAAATGAACCCCTTTTCCTTCCTCACTTTCAGAATGATGAGCCAAATGAACCCCGTTTCCTTATTACTCACCTCTACTATTCTGCTTACAGCAGCAGAAAATGAACTATGATGACTGTCTATGCTGTGCACGGTCCTGGGTGCTAAAGTCTTTTGTTTGTAGAAAGCGTGGTCCTTTGTTGTGCAAACACTCACAAGGTGGGGCTGGAGAGATGGCTCAGTGGTTAAGAACACTGGCTGCTCTTCCAGAGGACCTGAGTTCAATTCCCAGTGCTGTCATGACATCTCACACCCATCTGTAACTCCAATTCCAGGGGATCAACACCCTCTTCTGGCCTCTGAGGGCTGCACGTGCACACACACACACACACACACACACACACACACACACACACACACACACACACTGCGCAGGCATACATATGCATACATGGACAAAATACCACGAATATAAAACAGTTTATTAAAAAGATGCACAAGGAAGCTCAAAGGTAGATACAGGTAAAGGAGGGGGTGGCATGCGTATGTAGAAAGTATGTGTGTTTGCGTGTGTGTGCATATATGTGCATGTGTGTTAAGCCTGGTGTGGGTGGGAGGCATGCCGGGACAAGTTTCCCCCAATTCTCTTTCAAGAATGTAAGTCTCTTTTCCAGTTCTAACAAAAATCATGTTATCACGAGTTAACATGAATGACACATTTGGGACCAGCATGGTAACTTGGAGGTGCTGAGGCACTCCGCTGTCATAGGATTGCTATGTAGCAAGGCCTGGGCTCCTCATAGACCAGGCAGTGGCAAGCTTCCTGTTGTGTGTGCTGACAGCTTCATTCACCCCTGGGCTCTGCTGAGCTTTGCCGCCTGATGTGCTATTTTGCCAGGGCTGCGATAGCAAGCTGCCACCAGCCGGGTCACTTCCGCAGCAGAGATGTTTTCTCCTCTCATGCTGGACACCAGATGTTGAAACCAAGGTCGCAAGGAGCTGGTTGGTTCTGGAGCCTCAGGACCCACGCTGTGCTTCCTCCTTAGCGTTTGAGGCTGCGGGGGAACCCTGGGCATTCGTTGGCTCGAAGATGCCTCACCCCAGGCTGTGTCTCCATCCTGCTGTGTCTCTGTGTGTGCTGCAGCAAACAGTCTGTTTGGAAGTGAGACACCGCTTTGAAGTGGGAGCTCCCTAGGCAGTGGGGGCTCCCTTTTCAGGGGGTAGCTGTTCTTCTTTTTCTCAGAAGTTTTAAAACTTTATGACTTTGCTCAGTCACATCCCCTTAGCAAGGCGCAGCCTGCTCACTGCCAGTCCTAAACAGTGTGAGCAATAGTAACTACATTTCTCTTGAAATGTAATAACAGCCAGGACTTAGTTATAGTGATGGGAAGATGACTGCCACGGTGTATTCAAACTTCTCTTGCTTTTCTTCCTTAAAGACACCATCCCTGGACTTGGTGGGGTTTTTTTTGTTGTTGTTTTTGTTTTTAAATCCAGACAATCTCATCTTGGGATCTTTAATTTATACATGGAAAATACCTTTTCCATAAATAGAATCACATTCATAATGTGATCTACCACTCTACAGGCAGTGCGACCTGAGAGAAGGGAGCCGATAAATGAGACAGACTAAAGTACAGTAGCCGCCGGTTGTGGTGGCGCACGCTGGTAGGATTTGCTGAAGGAGGCAGAGGCATGAGGATCACAAGTTCGAGGCCAGCCTGGACTACATATTAACAAAAAAGAAAAGAAAAGAAAAAGAAAAATAATAAAGTACAATAGGCAACTTTATTCAGAGCCTCGGATAATTTATACTCTGAGGGTTAAAAAGATCTAAAGTTCTTACGAGTTCAAGCTGTATACAACCACAAGAACAAGCCACACATGGCACAAACTTGTTTTTCCACAGAGGCATATAAGCAAGTAACAATAGCCAGCTGTAAGGAATAAGCTGAAGAAAACTCACTCCTGTCCACTACTCCCGAGAGGAGCCCCCAGGTGTAGGAGCACAAGATCACGTTCCGAAAACAATTCCATGCTTGAAGAAACTGAGCATACCAGACTCTGGTCTTGTCTTCCTGGAGCTTCTCACAAGCCGAATTCCCCTCACAGGATTCCATTCTTGGACCATCTTCTGACACCAAGTATGAGGGAGGGAGCTAGGATTGAGACATACCCTCTTGGAGGGTGGGAGGTCACTACTCAGCCTACTACATATAACTAAGAACAGGCTCTGGGAGTTGGTGCCTGTTCTCCATGCTGTGTGCTAGGGAGAAGAGACACCCCTGAGCTTGGGGTTCACCCTTGGGACTCTCCAGGAGAAATGAGAGCTGCTCTGTGAAGGGTTAGTTTCAAAGTCCGGTCAGCCGGAAGGGAAGCTGAAGGCTGGAAGGCCATGGGTGCTAATTGTGAGGCATGGTGGCATTTGTCCCATACCGTCTCCAAGCTAGAAGCTCACATGGTCCAGGACAGCACTGAGGCAGTGTTACCCCAGGACCCCTGAGGCAAAGACCAGTGGGGTAACACTGGATAACAACACTGCCTAAGGAATCCACTGCATTCAATACAGCCACATTAGCAATTCGTGTTGTTGCCCTCCCTGACTGAACCCAAGTGTTCTTCAGATCCCTCCCTCCATCCCACCCCATCCCCATGCATGCAGAGAGGCAGGGACATCCATGAGAGTTTTGCATCCTCTTACGTGAACAACCTTGGCATTAAACAATGCACAGCATCCTGGAGTGAGGTGGCAGGAGAGTTCTTCCCAGAACTAACAGGACAGCAACCCTACTCCTTAGGAGCCAAGCTCCTGATGAGTCACAGGAGCTAGGGCCTGCCTCTCTGAGGAAGCCATGTTATTGAGCTGCAGTGTTGGCAATCTCTGCAATTCCAGACCTTTCGTTTTAAGCAGCCCGACTAGAGTTTGAATTTCAGAGGTTGCAGTGCTGGTTAAACTGTCCATTTGACTTGGTTCAGCAAATCTCTCTAAGGTCCAAGTCACGAAGCCATGCACCAAGCCCACCAGTTAAGATGATGAGTGAATTCTTTAAAGGGAAGGTAGAGAGTGTCTGTGATCCTTTCCTCTGAATAGTCTATAACTTTTAGCCTTATGTGTGTGTTAATACTGTACACACACATACACACACGCACACACGTGCACACAGGTATGTACATACACACATATGTATGATGTATCTAACTCTGGCATCCTTTCCTTTGCTTTCTATTCATGAAATAAAGCACCTGCAAGCTCTTCTTGCTGGGCCTCCAAGTGAAGCACACACAGCTGTCAGGACAAGAGTGTGGTTGCTTCAGGCGGACAGCCTCCCTGGATCTCTGTTACGCTCTGTACAGGCAGAAGCTTGAATTGTGTGTCAGCAAGTTGAGACTCGGGCACATCCATCTTTATTCCCTTAAGTTCTGTTGTTGCACGCCCCGTTCATCAACGCATCGATACCGCTGCTTTTCATTATGAATTCCCTGTGAAGGGTGGAGGGATGGACAAGTGTGCAAGTGAACGAGGGTGCAAGTGGATGAGAGTACAAAAGGGTCTTCATTTCTTTGATTTCTACAGTCAGTGCTGCTCACTGGAAATCAGTGAAACAGACTTTTAATGTTATAGTAAGAAGGGCTGGATCAAACGAATTTAAATGGTGTATTTATCCAAATGTATCTGAAATATAATAATTTCTACATGCAATCAAAAAAGTTAGCAATCGAAGGGTTCAGATGATTTTCATACTGAGTCTTTGAAATTTGTCATATTATTTGCATTTTGGGCATAGTTTCACTGAATTTACATGATTTTCATATTGAGACTTTGAAAGCTGTCATATTCTTTACATTTTGGGCATAGCTTCACTGAGTCCGGTCATATTTAGAGTGTTTAGTAAGCGCTCATAGCCAGTGGCTTCCATAGCGGATTGAAGGTTTAGACGGGAGAGCTTGGTGTCGGTTTCCATTGGCCGAGTTGCAAGGGCTCACTGGTCCAAAGAGCACAGGTTGCCCCAGGTAGAAGTCTTGAGGACGTTTTATGGGTTTACATCAGTTATCACTCACTTATGCTTTAAAAGTGAAGGTTAGCAATATTTGCTTGCACCCAATTCACAATCGCACTGAGGTGAGGAGAAGCCAGGTAGAGACCAGACCTGAGACTAAAATGTTCCAAGTCAAGCGCTGACTACACACATCGTCCTTGTGGCATTATTTTGGTCCGTTCGTTTCCACCTTGGTCCTGAGATGGCAGAAACTCTAGTTTTGCGTTTAAAGCCACAGACTCTTATTTCTTGGTAAGTGAACACTTTCCATTTAGGACTGCAGCTGTATCTCTGTCACACTGGGAACAACTGAGGGTCGTCCCTCGGGTATTGGATGAGCTTGAATGAACAAATAAACACACAGGCTGGCCGAGGCAGGGATTTCTAATTTTGTTTTGGTTTAGTTGTATACATTGTGAGTAGGGAGGTACACGTATTATAGCATATGCAAAGATAGAAGGCACCGAGCATCTTCCTCTGTTGTGTTCCACCTGAAGTACCATTCGCAAACGGGGTTTCCCACTGAACCAGAAGCTCGCAGACAGGGTTCCCACTGAACCGGAAGCTCTCGCTGTAGACTAGCTGGGCTGGTGCGCATGTGCCTGAGTCAGGATTTGCGTTTCTGGCCTTTCAGGCATGCTTAGCCACAGCTGGATTTACTTTAAGAAGCGCTAACGTCTTGCACGTAGGTCCTCAATGTTTGTACAGCAATGCCCCTCGCCCGCCTCTTCCCTTCAGCCTCCACAGATCGGGTTTTCGAAGCCGTTTTTAGCTTTAAATCATGCATTGGTAGGAAAGAATTAAATTATTCTGGAGCCAGAGAATGGAAATTACCGAGACACAGGGAACCCTTAGTTGTTTTTGTGGGTTTGCTCTGCGTCTTCAAATGTTCCACGTCTGTCCCTGAACTCATTTCTTTTGAGCTCCAAGCTGTGCTTGGCCGCCACTATTTCCCCAATCAGGAGGTATAGATACGGACAGTAACTCGGCAAGCTAGCTAGCAGCTTGACAGCAATGAAGCTGTCTGTACACGGTGCCCAGGAAGCTTGGGCCTTGGGTCCATGTCGGTAACCACTAATCTGTGATTCCATCTGACCTGTGTTAGCTCGTGTGGATGCTGGCCTTGGGATTCGCTGGGGCCTCTAGCCTGATGTACACAGCTGTGTTACCCAGAGGCTGGTGGTGTGGGTTGGAAAAGCCACTGCGATGAGTTGTGAGAACTATGCTATTGCAGAGCATTTAGTTGCTAATTGGCATTTAATCGGAAGATGAACGCAGTGACTTCTTTCCCCTCCCTCCCTAAGCCAGGGCTGGTTAGATGGTAATTACTTTTGAACTAAGTGCTGAGGCTGTGGCTTTGCGGAGTGCTGGGGCCACAAGCCACGACTCTCATTTGAGCTGCACATTCCTGGCAGGGTATCCGTACCCCAAACATCCCATCACAGCAGATGCACATTCCACGTTTCACATTACAGAACAACACTCACAACCTTAGAAATTTGATCTTAAAAATTACCGAATTTGAACTTCATATTTGAGAAGTGAAATAAGACAAAATTTGGTAGAGATGAAATTACATCAAGTCAACAGTTTAAAATGGAAATCTTGGCATTTTCATAATTGTGAATGGAAAATGAGGTAACAATTATTTCTTCCATGTATGTATTACTCCTCTCTCTTTCTCTCTCTCTTCTCTCCTCTCTCTCTCTTCTCTCTCTCTCTCGTGTGTGTGTGTGTGTGCGCGCGCACTCCTTGGCCCTCACTTTGTTTTAGACAGGGTTTCTTGCTCACCGCTATAGTCCTTGGGCTATTTAACCCACAAGAATCTGTGACTTCTTGGTCTCTCCCGCCCATCTCACCAGTAGAGTGATAGGGTTACAAACCTAGCCTCTGCTGACTCCCTCAGCCACTTGGCAGTCCCGCTTAAATTTGATGGGTAGGGAATGTTGTTTGGGATTTGATTGAACAACAAAATGGCACCTATCAGTTTACCTCCCTCCAAGGGAAGTTTTTCACAGGTGACTTTTGAACGAGTTTATCTGGGATCCATCTGCTCTCTGGGGAAGGCAGTGATAACGACCAGGTTAAGACAACAGTCACCTGAGCGACGCAGTCCTTATTTCTGCGTTGAGGGAAGCACCCTGGTAATGCTGGAGACTACACCCCCTTCAGCTTGGGAAAGTTCAGTCAACTCCTTCCAGGGTTGAGACAAGTATATAGGTTCCCCCAAAGAGGACACCTGCCAAGTGACAAAGGTCTCATACATCCAGCGCAACAGCCGCATCCTGAGTGGCCTCTGCGTTGACTCCCCAGGCATCCCATGAAGATCAGAGAGTTGGCAGCCAGGCTGCAAATGTTGTTTGAAGTCTTAGTCTAAGATTTCTAAGTTGGGGCTTCTTGGTAACATCTGACTGGCTGCAGTGTCTCCCCAGTAAGACAGAGAGGCCCAATGTCTGTGGTATTTGAAGCCTTTCATTTTAACAAAACCCAGGGAAAAGGTGATGGATCATTTAACTGTTTATCTTGTGTGGTAGTCTGAGTGGAACTGTTTGGGAAGGATTAGGAGGTGTGTCACTGGGGGTGGATGGGCTTTGAGGTTTCAAAAGCTCATGACATTTCCAGTTAGCTTTCTTTCTCTGCCCCATGTTCTACTCTCAGCTGCTGCTCCAGCACCATGCCTGCCTCCCTGCCATGTGCCCTGCTTTCCAGCATGATTGTCATGGACTAGCCCTCTGGAACTGTAAGCCAGCCCCAACAAACTACTATAAGTTGCTCTGTCTTGGCCATAGTGTCTCTTCACAGCAATATAAAAGTAGCTAAGACACCCTGAAAACACAAGGACCTGAGTTCTAGCCTCAGCCCCACCGGGAAGAGCCACGATGACGGGGACAGGCTGGTCCCTGGGCTTCAGGATCAGTCAGCTTACTCCAAGTGGCAAGTCCCAGGCCAATGAGAGGCCCTGTCACAAGACACTAGGAGGGTTGAATCCTAGGGAATGACAGCTGAGGTTGTCCTACGACCTCACATGCCTGGCCATATCCATGTGCCAACACATCCACATTCATCTACACACACACACACACACACACACACACACACACACACACACAAATATACAAACATATGCATGAACATTTGCATACACAGGAACATGCTCACTATTATCCTGACCACATATGAACATATATGCATATATGAACATATACACATGAAGACACACACATAAACATGTTAACACACATGAATGTATGCACTGACTTTCAGAAACTTAATCATGTTCCTTAACCATCCTGGCTACGGCCTCAAGTATTAATACCTAGAACTAGGTTCAGCATGCTGCCTGCTTTCCCTGGGCTAAAGACACTGTGATAACAGTCTGCTGACATTAAAATCAGACCAGATCTAGGGGGAATGTCCCATCCAGGCTACATTTAAACATAGTGTTTCTAGGCCTCCAAACCACCCTTCTCTGCCTTGCTTTGTGATAGTGGAGCTGGAGCCTCAGATGGTTCTCCCTTGCCAGCCTGCTGAGTGTTGGTATTGCCACGAGTCAGTACTAGACTGCCGGTGTGAGGTGGCCCTCCATAGAGAGCGTGTGCCCTCAGGCCCTGCTCTCAGCGCTGCTGGCCATGTCCTGCTCATATTTCCTCACAGTGGGTGGCTTGCTTCTGTGGACCACCCTTGCTATCTGCCTTTGAGAGTATCCTTCTTCATGAGTGGTGGAGTTCCTTTGGCGCCGTCTCTCTGAATAAACTTGTCTCTCAGCCGTGGCGAGGGCATCGGTGGGTGCTTCTCATTCTTGGCTCTTTGTTCTCTCTTAGCCCCAAATAGCAGCTGCTCCTCTGAGGCCTCTTAGGGTCTTTCCGAAGCCCATTTTAGGAATCGTGACCATTCATAATTCTTCACGTTCTGTCTCTCGGCTCCAACCATTTCCCCCCCTTCCTGGTAACTTTTATGGTAACGAAATAGAATGTGTATCCTGTACAGTTAAGAACAAACCCAGTAAACTCCACAGACTTGAAGTTCATCTTTTTTATTTCCTATGTCATGATGTTGGTTTTCTGCCTAGAAAGAGGTGGTATGCCTTCACACACCCAGTGAGGACTGAGGGAGACTGTCTGAGCCTGCGACACTGTCCGAGCCTCTGAACCTTGCTGAGGCTCTGGGTATGATGCCCAAGTTAGCTGAGACGTGAGAAAGTTAGAGACCCAGAGCCATGGCCGCTTCCTCAGCGATGTTCCCCCGCCTCCGTCCCAGGGTGAAATCACTAAGTCAGCTTCATGTAGCCACCAGCTAGCTCTACTGCCTGAGCTTTGTACCGCTACAGTGTTAGGAAATCAATACAGTCTAAAGAATTCCACGTAAGAGCTAAATAAACAACGCGCCGTCTAATTTTAGGCCACAGAAAACAGAAGGTCAGCACAGAATACGGGTAACAACAGCAATAATCCAGTTAGCATGGCGCTTGCTGCATCTGTTTCTTCACAGGGAGTGGACCCGAGCCAATGAGAAGAGGGGGCTGGTTTGGCTTGATTTTCTTTCAAGCAAACCATGGCTTCCCAGAAGGGCTGTAAGAAAGGCTAGACATGTGGAGGGGGCCCAGCTTCTGGTCTCTGTGAGACCCCAAGAAAGCCGTTTGCAGGAAACCTCCTTATGTCTTCTTGTCATTGTATCTGAAGTTTTCCCATCAGAGCTCCACACAAAACACCTAGAGACTTGCCTCTGTCCCAGGCATTTAAAGTTGAGGTGAGCCGGGCATGGTGGCGCATGCCTTTAATCCCAGCACTCAGGAGGCAGAGGCAGGCGGATCTCTGAGTTCGAGGCTAGCCTGGTCTACAAAGTGAGTCCAGGACAGCCAAGGCTACACAGAGAAACCCTGTCTTGAAAAAACAAAACAAAAGAAAACAAAAACAAACAAACAAACAAAAACCAAACCAAACAAAACAAATAAAGTTGAGGTGAGAGAGTGGGCAAGGTAGCTCAGTAATTAGCATGCTTGCTTTTCTTGCTGATGACCTGGGTTCAAGTCCTAGCACCTATGCGGAGTAGCTGTTACTTAGCTGAGGCATGCATGCATTTATTTCTCTCAGCTCTTGAAAGTGATGTCTAGTTGCCTGAGTTCCAGGTTACACTTCCTTGAATAGGTGTAACCCTGGAATGCCCCGCCCTGCTCCCTAGTCTTCCACCAGTCCTTGCCGCCCACCCTCCCGCTCAGTCTCAACATTCTGGGCATTTCACAGTTGCAGAAGCGCGTGACAGCGAGGGCTTCTCTGTTTGTGTTCCTTAGTAGTATGCCCTTGAGGTTGCATTTATCAGCTCTTTGCTCCCTTAGGTGACTCCTGGCGCCATTTGCATAAAGTTTGGTAGAAGGTGATCTATACATCCTGATGCGCTTGGAAGGATTTAAAAATGATCTCCAGAAATGAGGAAGATGTCCAGTGTCTTAGCCTGAATTAGCTGAATGACAAAATTACTTTGAATCAAAAGAAACTCAGGAAATTCCTAGAATGAGACAGTGGAGGGAGGGTGAAGGGTAGGGAAACTACTGTCAGTGGGGCGGATCTAGGAAGGCTCTCTGAGCTGCGCATGAGCACTTGTGTACCTGCATGTCCAGCACATGCGCACTTTGTGCACACACATTGACACTTCTGTGTGCTGGGAAGAATACGGAGAGAGGAGAGCTACTTTCCACAGTGACCCTGCACACCTCCACACCAGGCTCCTGGGAAGGACTGTAGCTGCGTGTAGAAAGCCTCATCAGCCCCACGTGGGTCTCATGAAACTGACCGAAACCTCCTAGGGGGCCCGCTGTGAATGGTCCCTTCTGAGCCGAGCTCTCTCCTCTCATGCTAAAACCCCCTTGGAAGGAAACAGTGCCTGAGTCAAAGGAGATGGATTTCCCTCTCTGTCTTCATTGGGAGTTAATTTGCTGGCAATTACAGTGTCTTTACCATACACTTAGAATCTCATTCATTTACACCCCAGGAAGGAGGACCACTCTTTATGACTCCTTTATTTAAATTATTGATGCCTCTAGCCATGGGACTTTCATTTCCTGCTTTCTCAACCCTGATAATTGACTAGCTCGAGGCAGGTGTGGGCTCCAGAAAGCCTATTTGTTGGCACAAGGACTGATGGCCTCAGGGACCGTGCTGCCAATTTCACCCACAACTGATTATCAATCTCAAAACTTGTTTGCTTTGGGAGCCAACAGGTGATTCCCTCAGCACAACTCCCTCTCATGGGATGCAGGACAAGTAAGTAGCTAGGAGCCCCCAGAGCCTTAATCCCACCTGCTGTTTCCCTTTTGTGCACTCATTGCCACCCCAACCCCCACAGCCCCACCCCAAACCCCCACCCCGCCACCCCAAACCCCACCCCACAGCCCCACCCCCACCCCACCCCCGCAAACCCACCCCTACCCAGCATGCTTTGATAGAATACCTATTCTAAAATTGAAGCTCACTGTTCTTAAGAACAAAAGGACCCAAGGGGCAAACATTCCACCTTGCAAATGGCAAGTGAGCTCACTTCAGTCACCAGCGCATCGCTTTCCCGGAGAGTGACTGGAAAGAACTCATTAGTATAAGTTGTGCAAATACTTCAAAAGATGTCACAGGCCCCGGAGCTGGAGAGGAAGAGTAAGCAGAGGCCAGGACTTGAAGAGAGTACACATGGGTGGGAGACCTGAAGCGTGGAACTATGGAACCAGGGAAGTACTACAATGCAGACTGACCAAATGGCCAAGGGCCGGACGGGGAGACCCCGTTCCTCTGTGAAGGGAGGGATGAACGGAAACTGCTCGTAATGGCTGCAACTGGGGAAGGCGATGGGCTCCGATGTCCTCAAGGAAGCAGAGAAGGTTGCGGCAGATCAATGCTGGATTCAAGGGTTGCCACCGTGAGGGGCCTGCTGCCTAGGAGACATCCTGAGGGAGACACCATGTACTGTGTTAGTCAGGGCAGGCAAACATGGCGCTTTGGAAGGATTGAAACACCCGATTCCTGTCTTAGGCTACTTGCTCTCTCTGGGAATTGGACTTAGATGTCTAGTCTCCATGTCTGACATCTCATCAATGCATTCCCTATTTAAAAGTTTCTGTCATTCAGAGAAATGAATCCTCCAATACCGTGGGGTTTTATTATGTGGTGGTCTAGTATTCTTTTTTAGCCACTGGGGAAAGAGTGAACGTTGAGACTGTAGAGACAAGGGCATTTGTGTTTACAAAATCAATGTCCAAGGGAGGTCCTAACGTTTTCAATAAATCCATTTTCCCCTCTAAATAATGGTAGTGAGGGTGGTTACTGGCAGTAATGATTAGTAGCCCAACTATGCGGTTACATTGTGTGGCTCAGAAGAGACTTGGACTTTTATCCGATGTGTGTTTTGCTAAGGTTCTGTGGCTTTCCTAGGCAGCAAGTGTGTGTGTGTGTGTGTGTGTGTGTGTGTGTGTGTGTGTGTGTGTGCGCGCGCTAATGTGACAACAACAACCCCCCAAAACAGCAGTCTCAGGTACACTTTTAAAAGTCTATTGGTATGATTCCTTAGCCTGCTGTTCTAGTGAGCTTCAGCTGTGGACCGGGCATAGCTCAGAGTCATTCATGATTAAATTGTCCAGTGGCCATTGTCAGAGGGCACAGCCCACCGCGGGTGGCACCATTCCTAAGCAAGCTGAGAATGAGGCTCCGAATGAGCTAGTAAGCATCAGTTCTTCCTGAGATCTGCTTGAGGAGTTCCTGCCCAGAATTCCCTCAGTGGTAGATTATAACCTAGAAGTGTGAGCCGCATAACTCCTTTGTTCCCCTAGGTTGCTTTTGGTCAGTGTTTCATTACAGTAACAGGAAGCAAGCTAGAGCTGCTGTGTGTCCCTTGAACAATTTGAGTTGGTCTTTTCACTGTGACCCCGCCCTGGTACTTGGATGGCCTCTCTGGTGCCAGGTGTTGAGCCAGTGATGACTGGGAGTCCAGCAGCGGTCCTTTGAGAACCTAGAGAAGAGGAGAAGCCTGGGCAATGCCTTTGGTCCCTTTTGATTGATCTTTAGAAAACAGTGAACACAAAAAGTCTCTTAGTATCAAGTGGGAAATCAGGGAATGTCACAGTGAGCAGAAATCCCAGCATCCACTGCGGTCAGAGGCATGCAGATACTCCTGGTATCTGGAATAGTGATGTAGACCTGGCTGTTTGGCAGTGGAGACTCCTATACTCAATAGAAAGCAGAGACAGAGATAGAAAAGAACTACAAAGTGCACCAGGAATATTTTTAGGCTAAACATCGTCAGATTCCTCTTAAAAATCTCTAAAAAGACTTATAAACAGTGTGATTTGTTTTCACATATTTCCACATTATTCTTGATATCTTATTTTTTAAAACACTTTGTTGTATCTAAGAGGAACGTGTTGTTTGCAAAATCCAACCTTTCTTAATATTCCAAATTCCAAATTTATGGGATCAGAATTAAAAGTAGTTTTATGGGTATAATTAGAGGAAGATTCCAGTTTTGGGTTCACTGCCTCTCAGCCATGCCCCAGCCTTGTTACATTTGATAATGACATGCCAGCATTCTATCAGAACTCAGATGTAGGGAGATTCTAGAATGTTCTATCTTCCCAGAAACCAGAAGCAGCTATTCTCTCTGTTTGGAAAGAAAAGCCCAAGCCTAGATAGTTCCAAAGAGAATGTGCCTTGCATTGTTAACTATCAAATTATGAGGGTTTTTTTTTTTTTGATTGGTGGGTGTGTCATCAAAAATCCTTTTTTGTTTGTCTTCATTTTTTTTAAGGTTTTTCTCCAACTGAAAATTGCCTTTGAGTAGTGAATTTTATTATGCCTACTTAAGCATCTGTAACTGAGCTTAAGTATTACCTAGAGACTTTTACACTCCAAAGAAAGCAGATCACAAAGGAAGTGAAATTCGAACATAGCTCCTTCCACACTGTGGACTAACGAGGGTGAGGGATGCTATTATCCTCTGTCAGCCGAGGTCTGCAGGCCCCAGGGCTAAGGCTTCACCCTGTGTAGGTTCTACAGTGACATGAAACTGCTTCAGTAGGAACTAAAACTAACAAGGATGTTAGTGTCATTGATTTTTCTGAAAATGGGAAAGGGGAGGGGAAAAGTGCTCAGCTAAGTCCAGGAAAGAGGTTTAATACAACTGTCTTTTAATAATATTACGTTTCCTAGAATCAATATTTTCTCCCCCTCTTACTAAGCTACACGTTGCTACACACCAGTTGCTATGTAGGCAGATGGCAATCAATAGAAGGCTTACCTTCTTCGGAGACTATTTCCAAGGCCTGCATAATGGGGCTTAGATTAGAAAGAACACAATTGAATTCTAAGTATGCAGACATTACGCTATCGTCTTCAACCTGGGGCATATAGATTGGTGCATAGCCCGTGAGACTCAGGTGGGAAGGTCTAGCTACAGACGGGCCCATAAAAGTTCAGTCGTGGGGGTTTCCGATAGGATTGATTAAGAAACGCTGAGCACGGTGTTTGGCATACTCCTGTGATTGCCTTCAGGAGCGCTGGGGCAGTCCTGGGAGGGGACACACTGTGGTCCATCACAGCGTAGTCTGTGGCTTCTCAATTTCAAGTCCTGACTGACTCACGGCTCCCGTGACCTGGCCCCTTTCTACTCTGCTGTTTTATTCTTGGAAAACTAAGTAAATATCGCCCAAACATTAAGAGTAACTCTTGATAGGCCCACTAAAATGTTCTTATTATCTGCTAGAGTAATTTTTTTTTGGTTAACATATTTGGAAAATATTCAGCTATATCACAAAACATCAAATACCACCAATGATATCAAAACAACTCAAATTTTACAGAAGGTAAGGAGCATTAGTTTGTGTGAATTGATTGACAGGGGTACCATTCCTTAAGAAATTGGCTTATTAAGCTTGGTTGTTTAGGGGTTAAGATGTTTTTAGGTCTAGATAGATATTTTGAGTTGCTAATGATAAGATAGGATAGATATTGATCTACATTCAGGATTTTTAGATGCACCAAGATAGGAAAGATGGTTTCTTCAAAGCTGAAAATACAAATAGTCAAAACACCAAGAATGTAACATTTATATAATTCCCGATTTTTTTCATGGTTCTTCTTGCTATAGGTAGTTTATTGTATATATGTGTAATGATATAAATGTATGCATAAAATTTTTTAAAAATTTAATTAAAAAAAGATTGGTTTGATTGACAGGGCACTCTCTTTTAGGAAATTGGTTTGAAAATATTTGGATATATACTGTGATGCTGGTATTTATGTGTCATTGTTTATCTCCAGGCAAAAAAGATGCATGCTCACATGACAGCCTATGCTTGTTTATAATTCTATTTATAACTTACGAGATGTAAAAAATAAATGAATATATTCAGTTTGCATTACTGCAGTGAAATACCTGAGGTAATTAAGTTATTAACCAGAAAGGGCTCATTGCACTTGTTCTGGATGATCAGACACTTCAGCTCTGATGAGGGCAGGAGTGGCAGCCTCAGTAGAGAAAAACCCCTCCCCCGTGGGCCCAGAGGCAGGGACAGATGGAATGATTCTTGGTTTCCGTTGCTGCCTTGATACATGTAGAATCACCTGGGAAGGGCCATTCAGTGACCTGTGGGCATGCGGGCCAGGGATTTTCTTTCTTAGGTTAACTGAGGTGGGAAAACCTGCCCGGGACTGAGTAAGGAGAGGGCTGGCTGATCGCTAGCATGCGTGTTTTAATTCATAGTTCTCTGCCTGCGACTATGGACGTACTGTGAATATCTGCTTCAAGTTCCTGACACTCTGACTTCCTCGAAACGATGGGCTGTAATCTGGGGTTGTGAGGAAATAAGGCCATTCCCCTCTGAATTGCTTTCACCAGAGCTATGTGTGAATAGAAATCAAACTCAGCGAGAGCCTGGGGATCCACCGTCTATGGAGAAGGCAGTGACTTGTGGCCTAAGGCTGGCCCCCTGGCCACGCCCTACCGAAAGCGCCACATCCCCCAGTGCTGACTCACTGGGAACAAGGCTCTACACAAGGACCTCTAGGACACACTCATCAAAGCAACGCCACAGGGCTGGAGAGATGGCTCACAGTGTAGAGTAGCACTGCTTTTCCAGAGGACATGAGTTCAGTGCCCAGTGCCCATGTCAGGTGGCTCACAACCATCTGTCACTATAGTTCTAAGAAACCTGGCACCCTCTTCTGGCCTCTGCAGGCACCATAAATGTGGCATCCACTTACACAGTCATACACAAATACAACACAAATAGACATCATATGTAAACAAAAACAACCAATGGTATGTCTGTATCAAGGAATACTGTTAAGCAATAAAAAAAACCAAACAAAACAAAGCCAGGTGGTGGTGGCGCACACCTTTAATCCCACCACTTGGGAGGCAGAGGCAGGCGATGGCTTTGAGTTCGAGGCCAGCCTGGTCTACAAAGTGAGTCCAGGATAGCCAAGGCTACACAGAGAAACCCTGTCTTGGAAACAAAACAAAACCAAACCAAAACTAAAACAAAATTGTTGCAATAACTTGAATAATTATCAAAGAAGTTATGCTGGTTGAAAAAAAAAAAGTTCAAAGGGTTGCATTGTGAACCTGGGTGACATGTGTTTAGAGAAAAAAAAAATCGGAATAGATCTGGAAACAAGTTTGTGGTTGCCGAGGCTGGGCAAGGAAAGACTATGACTATAAAGAGCAAGAAGCATGGAATTGTTTTATAAATATTTTTAAACATTTACTTAGTGTATGTGGGGCACGTGCTTGACGCAGTGCATGTGTTGAGGTCAGAGGACAACTTCTGCAATTCTCTCCTTCTACCATGTAGGTTTGGGTATTGAACTTAGGTTATGAGTCTCAGGGTCTGGCACCATTACCCACTGGGCCATCTTGCAGCCCTATAGGATGGAGTTCTTTAAGGTGACGCAAGTCTCCTGTGTTCTTTTATAGTGGCGTTCGTGCGAACTCATACTTGTGACAAAATCCACAGAACTGTATACTCAGGGGAGCCCTCAGCTTTCCTGTATCTCCTAAAAAGTTTTCTGAAGATTGACACTGACGCTCATCCCAGTTTTTTTGTTAATGTGGACGCAGCCCCATATGCCTCACTCCTCTGCAATAGCTCACACAGCTCGTCCACAGATCAACTGCCAGCACATGTTTATGCTGCAGTTGGAGCTGATTGGCTGGGCGTGTGTGTGTATGTGTGTGTATGTGTGTGTATGTGTGTGTGTGAAGTATTTGGCGGCAGACTTGAGCCTAACCTGTGCGTGGCCACCAGTCACTGTGGTTTGTCTGCGTTCACAGCAACAGCAATACATGCTGGAATTCTCTCTGGGGCCTAACACTTCTCCATGCTCTCACCCAGAGACTGTGGATAGGGACAGGAGCCCTGCCGCCCACAGATTTGTAGGGCTAAGCGAGGCGAAGTGGCCAGACTCAGAGTGCAAAGGCAGTGAAAGGCCCGACACCCTTCCCTGGGGGTTCATTTCATATGCTCCCACCTGCCTCTGAATGATGCTCTACTGATGTGGAGGACACAGAGGCCTCGGAAGGAGATCTGCACGTGCGGTCTCCTGACTGTGACCATTTGCTTAGAAGACAAAGACTAGTACACATAATTCTAAATCCTTTCTGGTTTTTAGTTTTTGGCTGAGCTGGAGAAACTTGTTTGTTGGATGTGAACTATTTCATTAAAAAAAAAAAAAAAAGGGAGGGAGGGAGGAATGGGAGGATACAAGGGATGGGATAAAAATGGAGATGTAACAGGAATAAATTAATAACTAAGTATTAAAAAAAGAATAACAGGCACCCATCACACCCACACGAGGGAGAGAGGTGAGCTCCAGGAACCCCTCCTGCTGCCAGAGCCCACGGAAGCTCAAGCTCGTACACATAGAGTGCAGTGGTATTTGCAAGCCTTGCTGCGTGCTTCAAACCATCCTTAACTTACTCCTAAGGGCTGCTATAGGCAAGTGCAAAGTTAAAGGTAGCACAGACAAAAGACACAGAAGACAAGCCTGTCACCAAGATACTTCCACACATCCTCAGACACCCCACTGCACCCCCTGCAAGGAAATGAAAACCTGATGAATGTAGGATGCGATGGGGCTCAGCCATCTCAGATAGTCCCTTACAGCAGAGCTGAATGCAGACACAAGGAAGAGAGATGCCCTCATTCACGGACTCTTACTGGCCTGTCCTTGCCGCCAGGGCTTCCCTCTTCTCCGTGTAGTGCTGGCTGCGTGTTGTGGCTAGGCTATTTGGCTGCCCTGGTAATGTCTTCCATCTGTAGAAAGGGCTTTTCTAGTGCAGAGATTTCCTCTAGGTAGTCCCTCTCCGTCTGTGTTTCTGCTAGATGGCCTGCTATGGCTGTGAGAAACTTCTGGCTGATGACGCCCCACTCTAAGGCTTCATTAAGTTTCCTCCAATAGCATCTGTCTCTCATGTCCCAGTGGTAAAGTGCCAGGTCATAGGTGCTTAGGGGGACTAAGTGGACATGAAAGGCTGTCAGACTGCCTTCTAAATATTCACGTTTATTCCCATGGATGAGTTTCTGCTCATAGCCTTGGTCGCAGACACTTTCATTTGCAGGGAGCAATGGTTAATGCAAAGACTTACAGCCGCCAAATTGACTGTTGAAACTAAGTGACCGTCAAGTGTTCACTCTGTCCTAAACAGGACATCTAAGTGCCCTGCCAGTGCTTCGGGAACATTAGAGAAAGTGCCAGAAGAACCTCAGAGCTGGAGTGCACAGAGGAGGCCATTAGACACCTTTCTGGACAGGACATGCCCTTTGTACTAGTCACCACAGCTGTGCTCACCTGGGTAGGGCATGTACAAGAGGGCGGGCTGTCAGTGTTCCATCTTGGGCTGGGGAGGGGTTTATGAGACCCTGCCCTCCTCTGGAGCTATTGCCAGTTAATGGTTGCTATGTAGGGAGAGTCGTTTTCTTTATTGGTGTAGCCACTGGTGAGTTGCTCAACCCACTAAGTTAGCCTCACCATGATCATGCAAGTGACCCCAGGGAAACTCAGGGAGCCTCAAAACTAATGAACAAACCAAGGGAAGCAGACCAGGGAACACCTTGGGAAAAGAAGGGGTCCAGTGGGAGGGGCAGGGGTACTTTCTTATACATATGTAAAAATTGTCAAAAAAAAATTAAAAAGCTTGAAAAATAAGTGAAAATATAAAATCTTGGATTTCACTGATTGGTAGTAAGCAATTTTGAGATGGTGGATTAAAAACTTATTTACTCTCTGTGGGATTGTGTGTGTGCGTGTGTGCGCGCGTGCGTGTGTGTGTGTGTGTGTGTGCGCACATGCGTGTATGCATGCACATGTGTATATGCAGGCCTGCCTGTACATGCACATGTGTAAAAATTAGAGAAAAACTCGCAGGAGTTGGTTCTCCTTTTCTGGGCCCCGGGGACAGGCCTGGGCTTGCCAACCTTTGCAGTGGGCACTTCTACCCACCGGGTGATCTCGCTGATCCTGATTCAGAGGAATTTTTCCCTACTGATTACGATGAGGAAATCCTACTTTTTGTCATCTTATAGGACCTGCATAGACTGGACAAACAGTCTCAAGTGTCCCTGTAAGTCCTGGAGGTCATGACCGGCTGGCACGCATCTTCCCAGCTGTGGGCACTTTGTGGCACGGTGTCTTTTTCTGGGTCATTTGTTCTTTCTATTCTCCAGTTCCTCAGTTATTTACATCCTTAGATTCCAAGGATGAGGTGATGGAGTTCCCCTGTGACTCCTCTCCTGACAATTGACCCTCTGTGAGCTGAGTCACGTCCCTCACAATGCTTACATTGAAGCCTTGATGAAGGTTGGGGAGGGGCATTTGGGAAGAAGTTAAGGGTAGGTGGAGTGTGAGGACGGCGCCCTCACGCTAAGATTAGTGTCCTAAGGAGTAAACACCTGGGAACTTAATCTCTGGGAGAACTAAGGGCACAGCTGGAAGACCGTTATCTTCAAGAGAGGAAGAAATCCTTTCCCAAACCTTGACCATTCTGTACCTTAATTTGCAGTGTCCAGAACTGAGAGGAAAATAAAAATTCTGTTTTTTAAGCCACCCAGCCTGTGGTTATCTGTATAGAGGCCAGAGCCAAGACACCTCCTATGATGCAATGTGATCAAAGACAGTTCTCAACCATCCCTCTTGTTTGGCAGGAATGTTACACACTAAGAAAATAGATGGCTAAAACATTTATGCGCCCCCTCCTGAGATGGGTGTGATGGCCATATGAGCTGTGATAAAACGCCATGGCCAAGGCACTCTGTAGAGGAACTAGTTTATTTGGGATTATGGTTCCAGAAGACTAGAGTCTATGATGGTGGGGCAGAGGCAGTGTGACAGGACCGGATGCTCAGGGCAGGAGAGGAGGGTGGCACATTTTGAACTGCAAGCAAGCAGCAGAAAGAGCGGAAAGGGTCGAGCCCTCTTGAGTGCTGCACTTTCTCCAAAAGGGCCACAGCTCTTAGATCTACTTAATCTACTAGTTGGCGACCAAATATTCAGACATCTGAGCCCAACGAGGAGAGGTCGCATGCTCACCCAAATCTCCACCAACTGGGTGCAGAGTGCAGCTGTATACTCCCTAGGCTGAGAGACTCGAAGTATTTTGGTGCATGGCGCTGGGTTCAACACAGTGGCAGTGGCCAGCTCATGGCATTCTGTGAGAAACACAGTCATCCCTTGCAGTCCCTTCTAGACACAAGCTGCGTGTTGTCCATGTGTCCTAGGGCAAAGGAAAAGACACAAGATCAGAAAAGCAACTTAATGCTGACTCTCCCAGCATAGCTGTCACCAACGCTGCCCTATGCTATTTCGCTGAACCAGTGAGTGCCAGGTTCAGTGAGAAAAGCTCTTTCAGAAAATAGGTAGATTGTGTTTGAGGAAGATGCCCAGTGTCAACCTCTGGGTTCCACATTCAAGTACAGACAAATGTGTTCATGTATACATGCATGGACATGTACACACACACTCTCTCTCTCTCTCTCTCTCTCTCTCTCTCTCTCTCTCTCTCTCTCTGTCTGTCTGTCTCTCTCTCTCTGTCTCTGTCTCTGTCTCTCTGTCTCTCTAGCCCAGCAGATCGGGAATTGTACTAAATTATAACTTTGGGGTGCTTATGATTCAGTAATGGTACCCTGAATTGGCACAAGATTATAGAGGCCTCAGAGGTCAGTGGGCAGTGACGAGGCAGTGGGTGATGCTTGTCTTATCACAGGGAGTGGCATCTCTGGTGCAGATTGCTAGTGGGGCGGGTTGCATTTGGAGCATCAGACAAACTTGCTATGCATGGCAGCTCTACACAACTGAAACTCCACACCCAGAAGCATCTGTTTCCCTTTTTAAAGGAGTGAACGCTCTGTTCACAACCAAGGTTTGTTATGGAGAAAAGTGCTGGAGGGATCCTTGATGGTGGTGCTGATGCGAGAGGTACTGGAGGGATCCTTGATGGTGGTGCTGATGCAAGAGATACTGGAGGGATCCTTGATGGTGGTGCTGATTCGAGAGGCACTGGAGGGATCCTTGATGGTGGTGCTGATGCGAGAGGTACTGGAGGGATCCTTGATGGTGGTGCTGATGCAAGAGATACTGGAGGGATCCTTGATGGTGGTGCTGATGCAAGAGATACTGGAGGGATCCTTGATGGTGGTGCTGATTCGAGAGGCACTGGAGGGATCCTTGATGGTGGTGCTGATGCGAGAGGTACTGGAGGGATCCTTGATGGTGGTGCTGATGCAAGAGATACTGGAGGGATCCTTGATGGTGGTGCTGATTCGAGAGGCACTGGAGGGATCCTTGATGGCGGTGCTGATGCAGGTTCTGTGAGCATCGCCCAGGCACACACAAGCCAATATGCTTTCCCGCTCTGCCTAGAAGTGCACTGGCACCCAAATCAATGATTAATCGTTGAAAAAGTCTGAAAAATGGATATCCTTTTGACCTCCCTAAGGTTTGTCATGTAGTTGACATACCCATTACCTCAAAAATCAAACGTGTTTGTCTAAACATTATTCTGATGTTGCTTTGGACACTAAAGGGCAGCCGGCTGACCACCGACCCGCTGACAGTGATCAATTCCGTCGCCAGTCTTGTCACTTTCCCTGTTTATTCCACTATCAATCTCCCCTTTGCCTGCCACCACAGCCACTTTCTGCTGCTCAGGCGCTTTTAAAACTAACAATAATCCAATTTAGAATTGATCAATGAGACTGTGGTCCGTCAGCAAAATGACAAAGTCTGTGCGTAACTGCCGACCACAGCCAGGGGTGTGCGCTCTGCGGGGCTGAAGGCGAATTTTAATTAATTAATTAAATGTAGATATAGCACTCAGCCCTTTCTCCCTGGGGATTGCTAGTGAAACCATCTAAGTGTTGCCATCATGGGAATGGGGGACCAGGTCCTGCAAACCATTGCTAGGACCCAGAAGAGTCAGTGGTGCCTTTGAGACCCTTATAAGGCAGTGGAAATGGATCACAGCCATGCGATGTGAGGTGGAAGCCAGTAGTGAGGCTAAGGCTGAGTGTGGCTTATTCAACCAAGTATCTGAACTTCTGATTTTCCTGAGTTTAAAGTTAAATGGCCGCACATGGGTACTGGCCACAGAGCGTGATGTTGAGTTCTACTAGGATGAGATTTTTTTCAAAGAAACTGAAGCCCAATAGAATTGTTTATCTTGCCATATTACCTAGACTTGTGGTGCTGGGAGTCCTGTGTCTCACCTGCTCCAACAGGGCTACAAACCTGGCAGGAGCTAACTAGTGGAGATTTGACAGCTTTCTCGCTTGGCCAGGGCAGCCTCCTGCTTCACGGGAACAGAGCCCCGATGATGGCCAGAGGGACTGGTTACCGATCTGTGAGCAGTGTCTCTCCCCAGGAGAGAACAGAACTTCTGCCTGAGAATGCGGTGCTGGCGAGAGATGTAGACTGAAAGTCTGGGGTGTGCCCCCTTCTCCAGCTGCACCCCAGATCTTGTTTCTTAGATAACTGGTCCCTTTGGTTCTCAGGGCCGAGTGGCTCCCAGATTCAGGAGTTCCCTGGACTCCTCCTTGGCTACTGTTTTCTGGTTTAATGATTGACTGTGTTCCAGGAGCCGCTTTCCTTACCCCTCTAGCAACCTCTAACTCCACTTTTGCCAAATCCAACATTTGATGACTGTCTTAATTGACTGGTAGAATCATTCTTTTATTTTTAAAAAAATTCTTCCCCTCCCGTGTGTACACGTGTACATATATGACATGTGTGGAGGAGGTCTTTGCCTTGTAACTTGAGACAGGGCCATTTGGCATCCATGCCTGTGTATAGCGGACTAGCTGGCCTGCAAGCTCCCAGGTATGCCCCTGCCTCTGCCTCCCACGTCCCTTAGGGGCACTAAGATTGCAGATACGCTGAACACTGTGCCTGACTTTCGGCGAGTTCTTGGAGATGAACTTACATTCTCACATTTGCATGACCCACTCACTCAGTCCGAAAGAAAATTCTTAAGCATGATTCGCAAATGTTAAACTCAACGGGCAAACAGTTTAAAGAGATAATACAAGATTTGGGCCACATCATAATATTTATTATTATATACCATCTATTTATTTTATATATTAAATATTAGATTGATAGAATATATTAATTATATAATATACAATAACACATCTAATATGTTATATAAAGTCATAAATTATTACTTATAAGGTAAATAGTGTATCTAATATGTTATAAAAATAATAGAATTATAAAATAATATATTGCATATAAAATGTATAAATGTTATTTGCTTTCAATATAAATGTAGCTACCACATATATGCTATTTTTATTTTGCTTTTGCTTAATGTTATAGAACATATTTTCCATGTTTGCACAATCTTTAAACTTTAGAAAGCCACAGCATAGAGAATGTGGCTGTACATATTCATGTAGCTCATACACTTCAGTTTGCTTTTTAGTTATGTGCTTCCCTTTTGCCACAAATACTTCTCAACACCCAAAACTGCTTTCTTAGGTCCCATTCACAAACGTGGAGTTGTTGAGAACAAGCAATTTGAGGCTTTTTGTCAAATTGCTTTTCCAAGGGATTGTGCCGGAATGCAGGAAATACTGAAGTCCACTCTTTCAGGGCTCCCTGTCCTTAGGGGAGACCTCTAAAAAGCCAAGCTTGTTAATCTTGTAGGGCCAGGTGCTACTTCACGTGAGTGGCTGAGATATTCCTTGATTACTAGTGAGGGAAAACATTTTCCACACATTGGCTGATTGGCTGTATCTCCACGTCAGATTGCCCACACGCATTCTTCATCCACGTATCTGTGGAGGCTTTAATATGTTAACACACGCTTTGATGGATCTCTTCCTACTAAGGGATATTAGCACTTTGTCAATATGGTGTTTCCCATGGCAACTTCCTCCACATGGGATGCCTGTTCTTCCTTTGTGTCTTGTACGTTTCTGTTTTGGATGAACAAGAACTTAATTTTTTAACAAATGGATTAATGTTTTTATTCTAAGTGGTAAGTTGTATGATCAATACTTATTCAAATTTGTCCCTGACTCCTTATTATATTATGCCTATTTAATTTTTAAATTCTCTCAGGGTTTACCTTGGTGAATGATCTTAGTGAAGGTCACCTTGTGAGTGGTGTGACGAGTCTAAATCAGCAGTTCTCAACCTGTGGGTCACGACCCCTTTGCAGGCCGCATATCGCATCATAACAGTAGCAAAATTACAGTTATGTGGTAACAACAAAAATTTAGAGTTGGGTCACCACAGCATGAGGAGCTGTATTGAAGGGTCTCAGTGTTAGGGAGGCTGAGAGAACCATTGTTCTAAAGCATCTCCCCGCATACCTGTGTGTTTTAACACTTGGCTCCCAGTTGGTAGCAGTGGTATGGGGGACTGTAGATGCCTTTTGAGGTGGAGGCTGTCTTGGGGTGTGGGGTCAGGGCTTGAGGGTTACCCCTGGCCCAACCTGCTGCTCTGGTTTCTGTTCCCCCAAGATTTGAGGAAACTGACAATAGATAGATAGATAGATATGAGATTTCTACAGCAATGGCTTGTAACTCTTAAAACACGAGCCAGAAGCAACTCTTTTCTACTTTAAACTGGCTCTTGCAGATGTTTAGTCACAACCACAACAAAAAATAACTTCATAAAATAATTTATATATTAAATAAGCACACACACATGCAGACACACACCACCACACACACACACACACACACATATATATTATAATATAATATAAAACCTCACCAGGTTAGTCAGGCCTTGGTCATTCATTTAAAGTATTCCTTGAAGAATACATAAAACAAAATGTTTCTTTTATAAACATTAAAAGAACTGCAAGCCATACATTATATACCTACCTACATACATAATGTTAGCTCATATCCTGATTAGTTTGATCTATTGACTTTTACTTTGTTTCAGAATTTCAAAGCTTTACTGAACTATCACTTTATAGCACGGGCTGTTGGCAGACCGGTCTAGATTATTCTGTTTTCACCCACACCCAGGGCTGCCTTGTTTTGTTGTTCTGGGGAAGAACATTGGTAACTGACTTTTAAACATCATATCTGAAGTTTAATCCTTTTCAAATTCTTAAGATCAGAGGATGTCTTTAGGTGCACACAGCCTTCTGTGTGAAAACCGGTGCCCCAGCTCCCTGCTGCAGCCCTCCCTGTACTCTCCAGGGCCCCAGCTCCCTGCTGCAGCCCTCCCCTGTACCCTGCAGTGCCCCAGCTCCCTGCTGCAGCCCTCCCTGTACTCTCCAGGGCCCCAGCTCCCTGCTGCAGCCCTCCCCTGTACCCTGCAGTGCCCCAGCTCCCTGCTGCAGGCCTCCCCTGTACTCTCCAGGGCCCCAGCTCCCGCTGCAGGCCTCCCCTGGATTCTCCAGGGCCCCAGCTCCCTGCTGCAGGCCTCCCCTGGACTCTCCAGGGCCCCAGCTCCCTGCTGCAGGCCTCCCCTGGACTCTCCAGGGCCCCCGCTCCCTGCTGCAGGCCTCCCCTGGACTCTCCAGGGCCCCAGCTCCCTGCTGCAGGCCTCCCCTGGATTCTCCAGGGCCCCAGCTCCCTGCTGCAGGCCTCCCCTGGACTCTCCAGGGCCCCAGCTCCCTGCTGCAGGCCTCCCCTGGACTCTCCAGGGCCCCAGCTCCTTGCTGCAGGCCTCCTCTGGACTCTGCAGAGCCCCAGCTCCCTGCTGCAGGCCTCCCCTGTACTCTCCAGGACCCCAGCTCCCTGCTCCAGGCCTCCCCTGGACTCTCCAGGCCCCAGCTCCCTGCTGCACGCCTTCCCTGGATTCTCTAGGGCCCCAGCTCCCTGCTGCAGCCCTCCCCTGTACTCTCCAGGGCCCCAGCTCCCTGCTGCAAGCCTCCCCTGGACTCTGCAGCTCCATCACTTGTGGAAGGTCTTATTTTCATCTGCATAAGTGTTTGTATCAGGTCCTCGAACAAGGCCACATCCTAGTCTGTACCTGCGATCTGTTGGAGGTCACGTGGGATCACACAGGCCAGGATGGAAGCATAACTTCTGAAAGAACCACGCCATGCACCGTGATGTCTGCACATGTCTGCATGGACCTCAGGATTGAGGGATTTGATCCTGGGACATGACAACCTGGTGCAGGCTGGGCTCCTACTTAGCGTGTGGACCAGGAGCAGGTGCCTGCTGTAGGGCACTTTAGGGGAGAAAAACTGTGAGTAGAGACATACTTGCAGAGCAGCTCCATGCAGCAGGACAGGGCTGTCCTGGGCCGATCACATGCTGCCCTGCAACTGGAAGACATGATAAATAATGTGTCATTGTCCCAACTTTATCAGAAAGAAACCGAAGCTCAGCGGAGGATTGAGTGTTTTCCTCAGGCTCAGAGGGTAGGAATTTGACTTCTCACGGAGGAGGTCGCCCTCTCAGAGGCAAGCGGGGCTGGATGAGGTCAACGCCAGGAGAAGAGCTTGTCTCAGGGGCTTTTCCTAGAATGCTGAGGAGCCAGTGGCACAAGAGCAACAGCTGTTGCCTAGGTAGAGAGGGATGAGGGATGAGGAGGGAGAGGAAGCCTTCAGGAAGCATAGAGCAGAACAGGTTCAGACCAGATTGACACAGAGGGATCCAAGTAACCAAGGAGATCTCGACACACAGTCATGCTGGGGAGGAGGATGACAAACAACAAAAACAAAGACAAACAGTGTATTTTTTTTTTAATTTCATTTATTTTATTTTATTTTATTTATATGAGTGCTTTATCTGCATGTACCCCTGCATGCCAGAAGAGGGCATCAGATCACATTATAGATGGCTGTGAGCCACCATGAGGTTGCTGGGAATTGAACTCAGGACCTCTGGAAGAGTAGACAGTGCTCTTAACCACTGAGCCATCTCTCCAGGCCCCAAAAAGCGTATTTTTTTTAATCAACATCAACTATTAACCCATGGGAATTATGTGCTAAAACGGATTATCTGATTAACTTTGAGCACGACTGAGTGCTACCGCTCAGTGAAAATAACTGTGTTTGGACATCTGAAAGCAAACACGCCCAAGGGAAACTAGCTAAGTCCTGGGTAGGCTTTGTGACCTGGTACAAACTGGCCAGTGGGGAAGACAGTAGGATTCCTCTTCCAGAGATCTGCGTGGCTGCAGGAGGAACCAAGGCCATCCCTGTATTGTGAGCAGCTGGTGGGTTGACTGAGATGAATGACCTATTACACTCTAGCTGGTTGGTGGAGATTTTCAGCATTATTTACTGTTCCCATCGCTGGCACAAGGATGGTGGTGGAGTAGTGGTAGACTGGATCCTTAGCGGTCCAGTACTCTGAGAAACTCATTTCTTTTTACTGCTTTAAAGTAGCTTAGGATAATGGTAGATGCGGTTACTTTGGAAGTCTGTTTAATTGCATTATCTTATTGGCTATTTTCTTTGTACAATTTAAATAGTGTGGTATAGATAAAAGTTGTTATTTGAGAAAAATGACAAATTAATATAAATAAATCTTGTGTGTCTCAGAGTAAATATTTCACTGGGAAGACATGTTTCTGTTTGGAAGATGAGCTCCATCAGACTCTTTGGCTTGAGCCTGCTCTGTCACTGACATCAGTTTTGAGGTTCCCCTAGCCTAGCTTCCGATCTCTATTTACATACTTATACCCCACTCAGTGGATGCCAGTTTTTTTTGTTAAGATAATAACCTCTCCACAGGGCTGTGTCCCCTGATGATCTGGTCAATATATTCATAGAATGTAATTAAACCATATCACATCAATGACAGGAAATTGATGACCTTTTAATTATTTCAAGATAACTGGATATGTAATCATTTTCTCCTTAAAAAGCCTGAGAACAGTGTGTTTTGAATAAATCAAGGGCAGGATATAAATATTTACTTGTTTTCTTTCCCATGCTTCTGACAAGACACAGGAAATCATATGAAAAGCAGTGTTAGGTACAGGAGGTGAATACTCAGGGAATAGTGCTCAGCGCCACTTTCTTAGGAACAGAATTAGGAAATATCCATCAATGCACCATAAAAATTTTCTCTGTGGAGGAGCCCACAAGCATTCTGAGGTCTGTCAGGTAGGAAACCTATAGGAAGTAGCTTTTTAAAAGGTGCTCAGCTATACTCATAACTTGCCTATAAAGTCAGAGTTTAGGCTGCCTTCCTGGGGTAAGATTAGGTTGTAGTGTGTGTCATTTGGGTGACACTCTTTTAACTTTTGCAGGAACCATGTTATCCAAACCCCAAACCAAACCCCAATATGGTGGGTGAGTCTTCTTGGTGGAGTGAGTGGGTTGCTTTTCTCATTATTGGGTCACAGACTCGGCCAAAGGCAACTTACAGAAAGAGGGAGTGACTCTGGCTCTAGTCTGAGAGGGCGTGGGGCAGGCGTGGGGTGGTTCATGGCACGTGAGGCGGAAGCTGTCATATCTCAACAGACCAAGACACACTGAGAGGGGAACCCAGGGCTCGTCTGGCTTTCTCATTTTCTCTTTACTAAGCCTGAGCCCCCAGCCTGTGTGGTGACACCACTGACATTTTGGGTGAGTCTTCCCTTCTCGGTTGTTTCTCTGTGGAAACACCCTCACATGCACCCCCGGAGGTGTGTCTCCCAGGCAGCTCAAAATCCAATCAAATTAACAACAAATATTAACTAACTGAGCAGATGACGGGTCATAACGTCTCAAATCACAATTATTTTTTTACAATTGGTATTAGATGACTTGATTTTTTCTTCTCATTTAACTTGCATATTTTATAACTTCTTTGAAAAAGAAAATCCTCAACTCCTATATGTTATATACAGTAGAGCAACAAAAGCCGCACTTCGATTCTGGTATTTTCTCTGCAGTCTGGTACAAAAGAGCGTTTTGTCTCTGCATTATGGGCAAACTCTTCCCTCACCATTAGCAGAAAAAGTGATTGGGCGACTGCTTGAAAAATTAACTGTTTAATCTTGGCCTGAGAGTTCAGCCAGCAAAATTAATGGGGGTGGGGTGGGGTGATTTCAATAGGAAAGCCCCATGTGAGTGGCTGAGATCCATCGTTGGGCATATCAAAAGTTTACGCCTGGAAGTAGCTCTTTACAGGACGTATTTTATAAGTAAATTAGTTCAGTGCCATTTTTAAGCTTTTCCCTTCTTTAAAAATATTAGTAAACATCAAACCCCTACTCTGATCTACCCAATGGACAGGACATTATCCACAGTTATGTGGAGAGCGGGGACTGACTCTGACATGAACTCTAGTGCGCCATATTTGACCACTTCCCCTTGGTCGGGAGGCCTGGTGGCACTCAAAGAATAGGAAGGCTACCAAGATGAGACTTGATAGCCTATGACCATATAGTGGGGGAGGAGATCCCCCTCGGTCATAGACGTAGGGGAGGGGAATAGGGTGAAAGCAGGAGGGAGGGAGGGAGGAATGGGAGGAAACAAGTGATGGGATAACAATTAGTTGTTATCTGAATAAATTAATTAAAAATATTACATGCATGCTTTCACGCATTTTCTAAGCCAAATCTTCCACTCAAAATTCAGGTTAGCATTTCATGGGCCACTTCTTTAATTTTGAAAAGCAGTGTGGGAGAGTCAAAGTGTTAAAATGCTGTGACGTGATTCCATTTCTCAGGTTTTGAACCGGTCTTGCTTTATAGCTTCGCCACCCCCACCCCCCGCACTCCAGAGTGCAGGGTGTATGGTGCAATCAGGTAGTTTTGCCTTGCTGAAAAGAGGCCCAGCAGCAGGGAGATATACACTCATTGGAAGAGTCTTCTCTCCCTTCCCTCACTAATGGTGGGTGATCTGTTTACGTTGCCTGAGGTAGGGTGGGTGCTCCAGAGCCTTGTACCTTTCTTCCCTGTGTCAGTTTCTTTAGCTTCTACGTTTGAGGAAGGTGGGTTTCATTTTGGAAGAAGTAATTACACAGCAAATAGAAAGCAGGCCCTGCCTCGCACCACAGCAAGAACGCAAGGAACCCGGCAGCAGCAGACCACATTTGTTTTCTTATTTTTCATTAGTTCTTTGAGAAATTCCTACAACGCATTTTGATCATATTTGCTCCCAGCCTCAACTGCTCCAAGCTCCACCCCTCTGCTTAACTACCCAGCGTTTTCTTTTTTCTTGTTATTAAAACCTATCAAGTCTAATTTTGTTGCCCATATACAGTTGGGTGTGTGGCCTTTAGGTTTGGAGCATGGTCAACCCGCCAGGGCTGTACCCTTAAAGAGAACTGCACCCTCCTTCTCCCAGCAGCTGTCACTTATCACAAGCTGCTGAGGCGGCGATGCGGCGCCCACCCTCTCTGTGGCTGGGATTCATCTGGCCTGAGCCTATGCAGGTCTCAACCGCTATGAATTCATGTGTGCAATTGCCCTGCTGTGTCTAGAATTCACTGTTTCTTTGCAGTCAACTGCTAACCACGGCCCTCACAGTCTCTCACCTCTTATATTGAAAGCTCACGTTTGTTGCCCCTGAAGTATTAGAGAGCATGGCGAACATCAGGGGCTTTTTAGACTCCCCACTTTCTGCAGTTTTGGGTGGTTTAATACAGAACACAGCAGAGAGTCACCCCCAAGGGAAACTGCAGCCAAAACAAGGAGAACGGCAGCTAAAATGGATGGAAGCTTCTTTTTCTTTCTTCTGGGCTGTAAATTTCTTGATTGGGGAAAAAAAAATTATTTCAGCGACCTAATTTCCTATGGGTATATATCAAATGACACCCAAGTCAAGTTAAAACCTCAACCTTTCTCCGTTTCCTGCTGTAAAATGCCGAGATGGGACACTTTTTAAGTGATGTCAGGATTCATTATAATGGGAAAATTGATGCACGGTAATATTTCCATCTCACAAATCTAATTTTCGCACCTCCTAGGAAAAACAGAAGTCCGTTTGTGTCTCCTACATCTAACGGCTTGCTATAGTTTTTCCAGTTCGTGACTTAAACTGCATAGTAGCGGTGACCGTGTGTTGGGTGGCAAATGAGACTCTGGGTCTCCTAAAAGGCAGTGAGTCTTCCTTTACTCAAACACTTTAGTAGTAAAAGGGTGTTCAAGTTATTTATGCACTTACCCGCCTGACCCTCCCACTGTGCAGGCTGACCGTCGCTGTCCTCCACCGTCCCTAACTACACTAGCTATTTTATTACACTTCTGTGACCTTTTTTTTTTTTTTAATTCTTCATTCACACATTATGTTAACACCACTGTGTACCAAGTACTGAGCTAAAATTGTGACAGCTTAGGAATTCCAGCTCATTAAGAAATAGATGACAAGAGAGTGACCTAGGTGCCCAGTGCAGTCTGTGGGAGAGGACCTAAGCCCGCATGTGTGAGGTTCAAGCCCTAGGAAGCCCACCTTGTCTCGTGAGCTTGGAGGGAGAGCTTGGGTGTGGTTGGACCCTACCAAGAAAAGGCGAGCCACTATAAGACGTGATGTGACCCCATGATAAAGCCGAGGAAAGCAGCGAAGAACAGAGGAACTTTGTACCATCCCAGGAAGACACAGAAACCATGAGTAAGTTTAGAAACTATTTAAAATATAATGTTTAAAAAAAAAAACCTTCTAGTACAGAAAATATTCAGACTATTTGTAGAATTTCCTGGCAAGTCATATAAATACTTCTGATCTCACATTGGTTTCAAACATGTTTATTATTATTTAGGGGTGACAAGGTCTACAGACCGAGAGGACTAATAAAAAACAGAGGAGATCTATCACCTACTGTGAGAGGAGGCATCTCATGCCATGGAGGCAAGCCCAGAGTGGGTGGGGAGGTGGTGGATGGATCAGGAGGCTGAGGTGGGAAGGGTGAGCTGTGGCCAACTCCTTCGGTGTGGTCTCTGGGGGGAGAGATGGGAACACATGGCAAGCTGGTGTAGGGCGGGCTCCTTTGCTGCTTGTCTAATTTCAGTGGACCTGTGGCCTTTATTGTCTCTCACTGAGACCCCACCAACAATGAGCTTGGGGTGTGGGCTCAATATCCAGACACTTTTGTTCCAAGGGATGTGTTCTTGGCAGCCTGAGACGGTAGGGATTGGCTAGTTCTGGGAGCAGCAGTTGCTTTGAGTTTAGCAAAGATATGTCACAGCAGCAAGATGTGGAAACCAAGAGGGAAGATGAAGGGCAGGTGAGTTGGCGGCCACGCCTGATCCCTGAGACCCCTCTGACCTCTACATGCACACCAGGGCACATGCGTGCCCACACACGTACACACACACAGTAAATATAAAAGTGTATTTAGACATTTAAAGGCAAGATTAATGCATGGATAAACTACTTTAGAGTATGTTTAAAGTTCAGGAAACTACCACAAACTCAAGATTGACTCCCCATGAAGGTCAGTAGCAGCTCACAGCCCGCACTCCCTCAGGGGCTTGTTAAAATCACTGTCTATGCATAGTGGAAGTTTGTTTCTCTTGTGACTCTCTTGAGTCATTTAGTTAATTTTTCTTGCGTTTCCTAGAAAGTTGACTGAAAAGTTGATAGAAATTGACAAGAGGTTGAGAACGTCTGAATCCTACCCTTGATTCCAAGGGCAACTTGCGATTTTGCCACAAAGTACACTGTTGGCCTTCGTTTCCTGTAGAGGTCAAGTGGGCCCTTCCTAGTATGGGTTTTATCAGAGCTGAGTTTTTAACTTGTAAATGAATTTAGTAAGTTGTCTGACTCTGAACGATCACATGACCTCACCTTTAGTGTGTGAGTTCCACCACTTGGTTTTCTAATGGTAGGTTCCTTCTTGTACTCCAAGAAAATAGACACGTGTGGGAATGTCCTCTCGAATTGCCTACTGGCTTCAGTTTGCAAATACTTTATTCAGGACTTTTTATCTAATAAAGTGAGTTTATTTACAACTTTTTCCTCTTATTACATCCTGGCTGATCTTAGCATAAGGTTACGTTGGCCCCTTTCTGTCTTCTAGAGGATGCAGTGAGATTTGATGTTATCTCTTTCTTATGTATTTTTAAAAGGTAAATACGTGGATATAGAGTTTGCTTGAGTCAAAATGTTCACTTACAAACTCGGCTCTGAGTTAAGTTCAAAATGCTTTGTTTTCTTCTCTTTCTCTTGTGTCATCAGTTTCATTAAAATGTGACATTCAGTGGATTGCGTCAAATTATTGGCTTACACTCTTTTAAAAGTCTGTTTCTTGAGGGTGAGAGAAAAAACTGATGCTGGTAGGGAAATGTGGGAGATGTGGATCTAGCAGACAGCAAGGAACATAACAAAACCAACAAATGTACTGTTGTCCATGCTCTCTAACACTGAGATGGCACATATGTCAGCAGAGGTTGTCCGTGCTCTCTTACCCTGAGATGGCTCATACGTCTCAGTCTGCGGCTGAGTTTGGCCAACCACTGTCTGGAAGATTTGCTTACATATAAGAGTGCCAAGGACATTGGGACTAAGACAGGGTTCGTTATGACTCTAGGTTTTTCAGATATGTGCACATCCCTATGTTTTTATATATTTCTAGGTCAAACACAGCACTTACAAAAAGAAAAGAAAAGAAATATTGGCCTCGCAAGGAAACCTATTCTAAATTCATACATGTCTGAAGCTTGTGGCCCTTTGGGTATGTTATTTCTTCACACATTTTTCTAGTAGCAAGTGGATTTGTTGCTCTTCTGAGATATGCTTTTATCTTCTCAACAAATATCAAATTGATGGTTTGTGACAAATAATATCCAAAAACAAATTTCCTCTTAGCTTGGATATTAAGCCATTGCATCATACAAATATCCTTGTGTTACTGGACAGTGGTTATGTGGGCACACATGTTGCTATTTTAGAAATGAAGAGAAATTACCAAATGGTGCTGTCATGACAATGATGGTAATCTAATGTGTAGCATGAATTTATACAAACTTTCTAGGCAATGTAAAAAGATCATGGTCCCTTTTTTGGTAAGAGTTCATCATCTTTTACAAAAATTATAAAAATAAGCTGGTCTTGGTATTCTCAAATCTGGCTTGACACATAAAGACAAAAATAGAAAGTTTCAAGTGTCAGATTCACGGCTGTTCTTATCCATCACAGAAGGGAGGTGCTATGACCTCACTTTGCTATAATGTACAGAGAGGTGCAAGAATATTCCTAAGCTTTTATTCTCACTGCTGTGTTACTTCAAAGAGCACTGTTTTGGTTAGAAATAAACAAAGAGAAAAAGGTGATTGCAGCTCTATGTTGTCTTTGTGCAGTAACCATTTATTTATGTATCTTTATTTTATTTATTTATTTTGACGGGGTCCTCGTTTTCTCAGGCTCGCCTCAGTTCATTATGCATCCAAGGATGACAACTTTCTAATCCTCCCGCCTCCACCTCCAAGTGCTGTGATTACAGGAGTGTGCTGCCACACTTGGCTTTTGCAGTGGAACACAGGGCTTCACATGTGCTAGATAAGCAGTCTACCAATTGAGGTCAAGAATGTTAAGTAGCAAAGTTTGGTCCCAGGAAGAACCCTGCAACTTCTGATGGCTGCCCAACCTTGGGTCTGAAATAATCAATTATTCCACAAAGATGGCAAAAACCAAGGTGGTTTCAAACAGCTACCAGGTGGCTTACTGATCCCGTTGAACTCTTGACTAGTGACTACACTTAGAAAAGAGGCAGTTGGGGTTAAGGATTAGAGAGTGGCTCTGTAGTGGAACAAGAGGAAGAGGCAGGGGCACGAGGCCTTTGGGTAAATGGGCTTGTTAACACCGTAGCAAACAGCAGAAATAAAGAGCTTAAAAACAGGATTTGTTATTTAATCTCATGGGTTCACAGATCTTAGGTCATGTGTACTTGGTCCTATTGTGTCATGCATCCTGGCTCAAAGCACCATGCAGGAGTCATGAAGACTGGGAAGCAAAAATTCCCAACATCCCCTTCGAGGACACAACTCTAATGACCTCACCTCCTTCCACTAGGCTCTGCTTAGTAAGGGTCCCTCATGTCCTGGCAGTAGCACGTCTAGGTTGGGAACTAAGCCTTCAATATACAGGACTTTGTGCAGCATTCAAATCCAAACTGGCTGCCATCCTGTGGGAGATGCCAACCTGGCCTTTAGAGCAAAGGCTGTTGGGTGTAGTTCAGTATTCAGGAGCAAGGCCCACTGGTTCTTGAATACTGGAAGGCAGCAAGACAGAAAAAACCGAGAAGCTCAGAGGGTGTGGAGGCAGTCCTTGCAGGAAGTGACGTGGACACCTCGGGGTGGGGGTGGGGCTAGTGAAGAAGTCGTAGGGAAGCAGCAAACAGAAGCCAAGTGGTTTCAGCTAGGCTGGGGTGACTGGACTGTCCCGGGTGATGGTGGAGAAGGATGACCTTGCTTTTCCCTTGAGCTTTTGGTGGTTTAGAAGAAAGTGTTAGGGTGGTTCTCCAGCTGTGGGTCAGGACCCCCACAGGGCCTTTTGATTATTGAGTTTACTTAGAAAAGGAACCAGGGGGAATACAAGGTAGGAGGAGGAGAAAGGGACGGGGGTCACGACCCCCATGGGGTCACATATCAGATGTTTCCATGATAAATCATAGCAGTAGCAAAATTATAGTTATGAGATAATCTTACGGTTGGGCGGTTGACACAACATGAGGACCTGTATTAAAGGCTCGCAGCATGAGGAAGGTCGAGAGCCGCTGCTCTAAATAAATCAAATTTGAGAAGCCCATGAGACGTGTGTGCAGAGATAGGCCTCAGGCACGCCCCCAAATTTGACATTCCTGCTATTTTAGAAAAATTTCAATCTGACAGCAATCTCTCCCCTTCGCTCCCGTCTTTCCTTAAATCTCTTTCTCCTTCTCTCCGTTTTTTAAAATCCCATTTCTTTAATGCTTCATGAAGTTGACATTGCTTATCAGTCTATTCTAGTTCGCTCATCGATTAGTTGTCTGTGGATATTTTCAGCAGCTCACCAACGTACCCTTCCTTTCACTCTTGTGAAAAGCATCTCTCTTTGGTAAAAGTGTGGGTACCTGGTGTAGGAATAGAGGGCTTAACAGGCCCTCCCCGAGTTCTCGCAGTCAGATGATGGTTAATGGTCATCAGGCCCTGAGTGGCCTACTAAAGAAAAGTCACTCTGAAGTGATCTGTGACGCTCACGCCCTGTGTATGAATTCCGTTCTTGTGTAAGGTGTCACGCCGTGCGCTCACACTTGAGCATAGTTAACAGCAGCCAAGCAAACGTCATCCCTTCTACTGTGCCTTTCTCCTGCCTTAGTTTAGGAAGGGCTCTAACCCATGACAGCACCAATCTCTGTTTTCCTTCTATAAATGCTAAAATTTTGGTTTTTAAGTACATCCAGAGTTTGTTTGCCATTGTGACTGGCAAGAATCAAAAGCTGTTCCCTGAATCGTGCAGTCATATTTAGAATTGTGTGTCTTTCCCTTGCAACCTTGTATCAGCCCGTTTGTTGCACATGAACTGCGGGTGGGCAGGTTGCCAGTCTGCCCACTAATCATATTTTTTCACCCCATGTCTTCGCTCTAGCAAACTATTTCTTGAATTCTCTATGTAAAATTTATTTCTTCCTGTTTAGTGGTTTGTCAGTTATTTCTTTTTCATGCCTTATTGTGTTAGTTAGATGCTGTAGTGGGAGCAGCTGTTTTTGTCATGTCTCTGACTTATGATTTTCCTTTAAGGCAATACCATTGACTCCCTTTGCCTTATTAAAGGGTTTCTCTACCACTCTAAATTTTTTATGAATTTGGTGATTTTTTGGTCATGCTTCCAGGTGTCACATTTTACCTTTGTAATGCGCTCCCCTCAATTTTCTATTGCACATTCCCTACAGATTTTCTCACCCCATAATCTGTGAATATTATTTTGCAATGTGAAGCTTTCCTTGTGTTCCTGAGGAAATCAAACACGGACACCCTGTATTGATTTTCTAGTTGCCACCAATAGTTTACTTAAGATGTTCACATTTATATTTACTCTACATATAGATTAACCTGTAATAATTATCTGATGCCCTTATCTAGTTTATGGGTCACACTCATCTTATAAAATGAAATGAGTTGTTTTCCTAGGGTACATACAACATGCCTGCCCCTCTACTGGAGCGTCTGAAACTGTGCTGTGAGGAGCCGCATGACATTTCAGGTATATTCTGCAGGTACACTGCCCATGTTCGTTCAAAGAACCCAAAGTTACCAATGGTGAAAAAAAAAAAACACATCATAATTTCTTCCTGAGTTTCCATTTCACAGAGAACTTGGGGGGAAAATTCAATCTTCATAGGCTGTGGAAAAACACAAAGTCACATATTTATTTTATTTCTTTAATCTTTCAAAAAGGTCTTTGTCAGAGTCCCTCGAGACATGAACTCAAGTCACACAGCTCTGAGTTAGCGGCATCCTGCACCAGGCCTGTCTCGGGCCTCAGTGAGTGATTGTGTGTCTAAAGACATTTGCTCTCCTCCAAGCCAGTGTCAAGTCAGGCCAGGAAGGAAGGACTCTATTTTTTAGTGGAGGTGGTTTATTTTATTTCTATGTGACACTGAGACTTCTTAAACAAACAAACAAAGTGACCGTAGATGGATCCGCTTGCCTGGAGGTCACTTCTATCGCTTGTGTGAATATGTTAATTTGTAACATTAAAATCCCCTTTGAACAGTGAGTTTTACTGCCTGCATTTCTTCCCTTGGCCTTTTGGTGTCATTCTCAGATTAATCTGAAAAGCGCAGGAAGCAGAGGAGCTTGGCTCCCAGACTCTGGGTCTCTGTCTCCTTGGAGCGAGGATGGTTCTTCAGGGAGGTCGCCTGCTTCCTCGGTGTTTAGAAATGGCACACGACTGGGGACATTGCAGTGGAGTCTAGAGAGTGAGAGACAGCAAGCCCAGCCTTGGTTTTTACCAACAGCCCAGAGGGCCTTTCCTGAGCTATGTATGAGACATAAAACTAATGTTCCTCAGCTGTACCAGCTGTGGTTCCTTCCGAACAACCTCATCTACGCAGAGCACAACAACGGGGAATTCCCTGGTGTCTTTACTTCTGTTATGTCCATGGGATCACCGCACCCACTTGCCTACCGTGATCAAGTAGGAAAAACTCTATGGACTTTGACTTAACTGCCAATCTCATGGCTGGCTATGTCCCTGCACTTGACATTCAAGTAAAAAATGATCACATCCTAACAATTTTTATTTTTCTCCCCATTAATTATATTTTCCATCCATTTGTAATATTGATATATACACTTGGTAAGATAAACCATTTTGTGCTACAACAAATAAGGAAGAACATAAGGTAAACAAATATCTCATAAGAGATACAAAAATTTGGAATTATATGGAGTTTTTACCATATGTGGTCTGTTTATCTATCTATCATCTATCTATCTATCTATCTATCTATCTATCTATCTATCTATTTATCTATCTACAAACATACATACACACATACACATATACCCACTGTCCTTTAGGAGAAAGGAATTGTCAATCTGAATTTTAAGCAACTTTACTATTGGCGACCATCAATGTATTAACACTGTGGCCTCTGGTGTGTGTGCCAATCGCTGAGTGGTTGGGTGGTTCAGTTTCTAGTTCTATAGCTGCCCCTCTCTCCCCCCCAACCCTTGGAGCATCATTTTTTAAAACATTCAACTTTAGTTATGTTCTTACTTGATTAATATGGTGAAGTGAAGTTTTAAGGTAAATTTGATTAGGATATGATTGTTCTACTTTGGACCAAATAGATATTCAATTCTCAAGTTTGTCTTCTTTGTTGGTGTGAGATCAGCAAGGCATCATGACAACAAGGATGAAGATGCTATGGCTACTAAACACAAGAAGTTTGAGAGTCCATGACTTGAGTCTCCCTTCCCCGTAGGACATGTTTCCAGTGGGCCTCGATTTGGTCCAGACAGCCCGAGGGTTGGAATGCTGCCTGCAGGGGGAACTGAACCTCAGGTGATGGGCAGTGAGCATGCTGCGCGTCCTCCAGGGGGCGGTATTCCTCTTTCTCCCAAGGCTGATTGCTACCCAAAGCCCTTGCTAAGGTAGTATAGGTCAGGGACTCATTTGCAAGGCACTTCTTTGGGAGACAGAGCAGAAGGGATTATTTGTAGAGTGGCTGCAGCCTGTGGGAGAGGAAGCTGTAGGCTTACCGTCCAGCTTTCACTGATGAGGGGCCACTGCACCTTCCAGCAGCAGCGGCGGCAGCGGCGGCAGCGGCGGCGGCACAGACTCTCCCATCCACCATCCCAGAGAAAACTCTCAGGAAGAGCCCTGACAGTGACAGGCTCCTACGGTGGGGGGGGGGGGAAGGGGGGCGATGTATCATGCATGGAACGCAGTAGGGACAATAAGACAGGGACACCGGGATAACACTCAGACACTCTGCCACACTGCTCAGTCTGAGTTTTACTTACATCTCTCTCTTTCAGGCACTGTTCACTGGTTCAGTTTACTAGAGAGGTGCACAGGTCTAAGTGGCTGGTGGTCAGTCATCTTTCAGGGACTTTCTTAGTGTCATTCCTGTTACCTAGCGAATTGCTCAGCCACTTGAACCTCAGAGGGTGGGTTTGAGGAAGGAGCAGGCATAAGAATTCAAAGAAGTCAATTTAGCTACTTATTAACAACGTCCCTGGAAATGTGAAGAGGAAAAGGTGGGAACTAATGACTCCAAATCGTGTTTGAAAAGAACTAGACCTTTTGTTCCCACGTCTCCCTGAACCTTCTCCTCGGAAAATCAAGAGCTGGTCCCCTCAGTCAGTGAGTGTGTCAAGAACAAATTGAGGAAGCGTAGGCAAGCTCTTTCATCGCCTTTCCACTGTGATTAGATTTATTTACCTCCCTTGCTGGCCCCCTTCTCTTTCATGCTTTCCAACTGCTTTAAAATCAAGAGTGAAAAATGAGACCAAGTTCCGGCTTTTAAGAAAATGAGAGGAGGCGGGGGCTGTGCTGGCTGACAGGTGTGCTTCCTGGGAGCCAGAGATAGTGAGAGTTTTAAGAACTATATGACCCTTGGTAGTCTCACCAGGGGGAAAGTCACTAATTGAAAATCTGGACTGCATTAAATATGCTGGTAAAACGTGTTGACTTATTTAGGGCCAGTGTGGGGGAGTGGTTTGTGGTGCAAAACACAAAGAACAAACCAGGAATTTGTATGTCTTGCTCAGGCTGAAGGCCAAGAGATATTTCTGAGCGTTTTACAAATCACTTTGCATTTAAAGGTGCCTAAAAAACAGCGAAAGTCCTGGCTCCTACATTGTAAGAGTTACTATTAACCACACAGCGTCCCTAAGGCCCTCCTTTCTCTCTGTGGGGCGCTGTCATCATTTGTGGGCATGTGAGCTCAGAGAGATGCAGAATTTTGTGAAAATGTTAGACTTTCTCCAAACTTTCTACCCAATTAAAGGATGTTAATGAGATTGGCTGTGCAGTGTGCTGATGTTTAGTAACTCCTGGAGCCTCCTCAGAATGAGGGGAGGACTCGGGGCAGCCACCACCCCTGTCTCTGTGCTGGGTTCCAAGGCTTCGCCTGCCAGTTATGGATGGCCTTACAGTATTTATGTCACCATTATCAGTGGCTACATATGGGGGCCTTAGTGACACGTGGGATTTGGCCTGTGTTCATGTTGCAGACCAGGAGACAGAGGTCCATGGAAGTGAAGAAAAGCACCCAAGACCTTGTCATGTTTTTTCACGAAGAATCAGAAGCTATGAGTCCCTTACTCCTAGGCAGTGTGACTCATTCAGTGTGGTGTATCACAGAGTGGGGGAGGGGGAGGGGAGAGGAAGGGGGGCAGGGACTAGACAGAGGGTGAATTAGGAAAAGTGTATGTGTAGCCACATTGTGCTATTCTTGAAGCTTTTCTCTAAGCTAAAATTTTATCAAATTTAAAACTTAAAAATGCATCTTTGTAATATTCAAGAAGCTTGATGCTGCAGAATTGGTCCACAGAACTTACTGTCACTGGAAGTCATATTTAGGGACAAGATCTCTCTCTCTCTCTCTCTCTCTCTCTCTCTCTCTCTCTCTCTCTCTCTCTCTCTCATCACTGTCTCTGTCTCTCTCTCTCTCTCTCTCTCTCTCTCTCTCTCTCTCTCTCTCTCTCTCTCTCTGTCATTGACTTGGAGACTGCCAATTTGATAAGGCTGGCTGACTGGTGAGTTCCAGAGAGCTGCCTGTCCTCCTTCCCTAGTATTGGTGCCACGAGCACACACCATTGTGCCTGGTGTCCTTTTAGAGGTTCAGGGAATTGAACCTAAGTCCTTATGGTTGCATGCCCAGCAGGTCAGCTACTGAGCTGTCTCCCAGCTGCGTTGTAGTGATCTTAACATAGCATTGTTTTGTTACAGCATTACAGCGTTCACCAATGCTACGATGATTATTTTACTCCTACATCGACTTACTGACTCACAAAGCTGAGGTGCAGTGTTTCCTTCCTACCCATGTCTGGAAGTGAACAATCATGTATTGAGTCCATACCCAGTGGCATCCACATCGACATTGACTTGTGATGCTGGGTACACTGGAGATGTTCACACCAGAGGCTAATGAGATATGGGAAAGTTGAGGCAAGCCAGGGAGCCATTGTAGGCAACCACTCTTTGGTTCTCCTGTGACTGAATGAAAGGGTTTCACTGAATACCAAGCCCTGAAATGACTTGAATATAGCCTTTCTTTTAATTTCTTCAGGAGCACTATGGATGGAGACCCAGGCTTCACACATGTCAGGCAAATGGAGCTATATTCCCTCAGCCCTTGGGTCCATTCTTTACAGAGTCACATAGCTGTAAGTTAAAGCATGCTCCTTAAAGACCACTAGAAGATACAATGGAAATATTATATTTTAAGTAGCAACAAAACACATTTTCTAGGAATAACAATTTAAAGACATGAGTAGCACTTACTAGGGAGGAATTTGGAACTTTGATCGAAGAACATGAGAAACCAGAGAGACGGGCAGTGGAATCCCTTACCATGACAAAGAGATGCACAGATGGCGGTGGAAAGTCTGAACCACACACCATGACCCCTACCACGTACCTGAAGCTTGAAAAACAACACTATTTTCATCTGGAAAAACAAATATAAGAAAGTAGTCATGGCAACTCTAAAATCACAATGAGATTTAAGGAGCCTCTTATAAGGGGCTCTTATGAGCCATATCCCAAAGGGTTTTAACATTGTCTACTGTTCTGACGTCACCTACATACTAGCTACAGTGTTGGGACAGTTGGATCATGGGCAGACACAAAAGCTACATAGACTGTTCCAGAAATCTCTCAAGTACAGAGACTCTTATATATACAAAGGCATCATCCCGTCCACAAGTTAAAAACAATTTAATAAATTACACCCATATAACATCTTATTTCCACTTGGATTTTTAAAAAAATCAGCAATTGCCAAAAAGAAAAAGAAAAAATTCCAAAAGGATGACAGAGTTAATCAGAAGATGCTTATATAACCAGGAAACCACACACACTCTCACACACACACACACATACCACAACACACAACAACAACCAACACACATACACACACATACACACACACACATACACACACACATACACACACATACACACACACACACATACACACACACATACACACATACACACAACACACACACACACACACACAGACACACACACATACACACACACATACACAACACATACACACACACACATACACACACATACACACACACAACACCACACACACACACACATACACACACACATACACACACCATACACACACATACACACACACAACACACCAAACACACACATCCACACACATACACACACAACACACAACATACACACACTACACACACATACACACACACACACCACACATACCACACACACACATACACACACACACATACACACACATACACCACAGACTACACACACATACACACACACATACACAACACACATACCACACACACACACACATACACACACATACACACTACACACACACACATACACACACACAACACATACACACACACACACATACAACACACCACACATACACACACACATACACACACACATACACACACACATACACACACACACACACATACACACACACATACACACACATACACACACACACATACACACACACATACACACACACACACACACACACATACACACACACACACACACACACACACACACTTCCATACACATAATATAGCCAGAGGTAAAGTAAAAGGAAAGATCACTGAGTTTAGCATTTTAATGTTGAAACTTTCTGTATGACCCAAATTCTTCACATAAAACCCCAAGACAAAACTCCAAGATGTCCCAGGAATTGCATTTTCAAACACACAATATAAAGGATAACTCTCTTTGGCATATAAAAATGTACATAACATGACATATGAAAACATACATAATAATTTAAAACAAAAAGAAATCTATAGGAGAAAATTAAATAGCAAATAGGTAACTAGCAAACATGATTAATACATCTTAGTACAAAAAAAGCCCACAGTAAAGCAAGATGCCATTGCTTCCTTCTAATCAACCAATCAGAATGAACTGGAAATGTTATGGTGCTTGTACATTCACTGTCTCCACAGAAATCCAGGGCGATGAGAAAGAACACTCGCCAGGTGTGACTGCATACACCTTGTGGTTTGGATGATAATATATTTAAATATCTGATTTTCAGTTGGTGGAACTGTTTAGGAAGGATTTGGAGGTGTGGCCTTAGAAGGAGGTGTGACACTGGGTGTGGGCTGTGAGGTTTCAAAATTCCCACACCGTTCCCAGGTAGCCTTCTCTGCTTGTTGACCAGGACATGAGCTCTCAGCTACTGCCCTAGGGTCATGCCTGTCTGTCTGCTGCTGTCCTGCTGCTGTCCTCCTGCTGCTGTCCTGTCCTGCCTGCTTCTGTTCTGTCCTGCCTGTTGCTGTCCTCCTGCCTGCCTGCTGCTGTCCTGTCCTGCCTGCTGCTGTGTGCCTGCTGCTGTCCTCCTGCCTGCTGCTGTCCTCCTGTCTGCTGCTGTCCTCCTGCTGCCTGCCTGCCTGCTGCCTGCTGCTGTCCTCCTGCCTGCTGCTGTCCTCCTGCCTGCCTGCCACTGTCCTCCTGCCTGCCTGCCGCTGTCCTTCTGTCTGCCTGCTGCTGTCCCCCTGACTGCTGCTGTCCTGTCTTGCCTGCTGCTGCCTGCTGCTGTCCTCCTGCCTGCCTGCTGCTATCCTCTTGCCTGCCTGCTGCTGTCCTCCTGCCTGCTGCCATGCTCCCCATCATGATAATCATGGCCTCTCATCC